>NC_058372.1:16202500-16485000 GCF_018350175.1 Felis catus
GACTAGATCAATTGCTAAAGAGGACTCTTTCTGGCAAGTGGCTCTAATGGATTGTGAAAAGATCAACCCAGCAGAGCGAATCCTCTCGGATGCCCGGCTCGGTTGCTGGGATCTCCAGCGAAGGCTGGTGCTTCCACCCCATCATTCAGCCAGAACAGGCAACCATTTCCTTCTACCTCTTTAATGATAATACATTCCTTCCCCTTCACATACTTGGTTTTCAGCTCTTGAGAACGCCTGCCCACCTTAACTCCCGTCAATCAGACTTTATGTAACAGCACCGTGTTCACCTCCCAAAACGAGATCTATTCTTCAGAACAGCTATAAGTGGCACAGGCTCCGGAGGAAAAGTGGCTGTCAAACACTGTTTGTCACCCCCTGGTAACAACCAGAGACTTTCAGAAGTAATATGCCATCCAATTGTAGTGGGATATAAATGGAAGATTAAGGTGGAGGAGTCTAAAATTTTGTGTAGGCAAAACAAGGAGAGAGTTCCCTTATACTAGGACTGAGTAACCAAAAGCAACCCGGAGAATGGCGGACCGAATTCAGTGCGACCAAAGCTTTTGTGACCCTGTTCACTAAACTCAGGTGGTAGGGCTGGCGCCGGAAGGATTCTTGCGATTAACGTCACGAGCTTTGAAACTCGGCCGCCTGAAAATGTGCAAGGCGGTTTTCCAATTTAATTTGAGACTGGGACTGTGTCTGTCCCCCACCCCTACGCCCACCCCAGTGCCACTGCGAGTCACGTATTAATGCGAGCTGGGTCTTTTCTGATGGTGTTGTGGGGTCATCGAGGGAGCCATGGTCACAACGCTCTTACACGCTGGCATTTTGCGCTCTCTGGTGAGGGTCAGGCTTGTCCCTCGCTCGCCAAATCGGATTTAATGCATGGCCCTCTACACTGGACACTAGGTGGCAGCAAACTGCTGAGATCAACAATTATTTAGCCAAGGGACCAAAGAACCGCTCAAACCTGTGCGTGATCCCGCCAGGGAGTCGTGGCAAATGGCATGTGGATGAAAAGGAATGGTTGGAAAGAGCACTGTAGCCTGCGAAGATTCAAAGGCGCCGTTATAGTGATCGTATCTCCCAATATTTCTGAAACTTCTTGAAGCCACATCTACTTTCACACTTCACAGAGCAGAGGTAGACACCCAGCGGGCCCTACCTAACGCTTGTCTGAGAAAAACCTCATCCAGTTTTACTCTTTCTCTGGAGTCAAGATGAGACATCCAGATGTCCCAGATTTTCCCGTTTAGCGTGAAGAGTTATCTTTCAAGCTGTGCTGCCAACTAAGCTCTTTTATCTGTTTTAGGTACGTGCCGATAGTTGTTTCAAGTGGCAACATTTAAGGCCAAATCACTAAAAGCAAGATAGCAAAGAAACTAATATCGGCCAGTGCTTAGCGCAGGTGCTTAGACACGCGTAAGCTGTTTCGTTGCGTGCAAATCACCACTCAATGTTAGCTAAGAATATTAATTGCCTATCAAGGACTGTTAGATTAAAAATATAGTTGTAAGTGTAAAGCAAATAAAACATCGAGTCCACAAAGTTTGACAGTGAGAAATCAAAGACTCCCCAGGTGCAGGTAACGTTATAATTTTCAACTTGGGTTTTTTTTTTTTTTTCCCATCGATCTTTCCTGTACTATTTCTTCACGAACTGTTGGTTCCATCCTTTTCTGGCCCCTTATCAGACACAGCACATCTTACTGAATGTCTTAAAGCTTATTCAAACTGAGGACCAGTGAGGCATAAAGAAGATAAATCATCAATAGAATGAAGAATAAAAGAGAATAGAGAAACATAGCCAGAAATAAAGAATAAAGAAAAAAAAAAAAGAAAACATAAATAGGAATAACTTCACAAATCAGTTTTAAAGACATAACTTCTTGGGCGCCGCTCACCGGCGATGCTGTACTCCCAGGACATAAGAAGGAACATAAACGAGACTAACTAGAAACCATAAAAAGAAAGGAAACAGAATTCCCCGTGATCGAAACCCAGGGATTCGGGAAAATTCCAGCGACATTGTCTTTGGAGCAAATCCTCTACCCCCATCGCCAGATAAAGTTGTTACAAGGGGAATTTGATGGTTTGCGAATTCCTTTTCTGGCCTTTAGACTGAATCCGGCTTGAGTAATTTCTGAATCTCTGCTAAGTCTGAAGAGCTCTTTGTCAGGCGATTAGCTTGTCACCTAGACATCACCAAAGTCTTCCTGAAGAGTGAGTAGAGAAATAAGAGACAATTCTACTTTCCATGTGTAGCTCAAAATATTCCTTAGCTTCATATAGCCCTCACATAAAAATGACTAAAGTGTGGATATTATACCAGAACACTAACATTCTTTTTGGGATTCTTACTCCTTTAGACACAGAGTAGATGTTCATTGCCAATCTCATACAAGGTAAAATGGGACCTGACAAAATATTTCTCTGACCGGTGAACTTGGTCACATGAAAATTTATATAAAGGTATAAAAAGTTATCATCTTGACTTGCCTACTAAATGCATTGCTTTTATAGAAAGGAGTAAGTTTATCTGAAAACGCAATTACCCAGGAGCTAAGTGAGCTAGAATTGCTAATAACACAACAGGTTTAAAATGACTTCTTTAGACGGCCTGTGAAGTCTGAATTTGCATTATTTAACCTGGATTTGAAAAACACAGCAGAGCGGAGTATTTTTTCTTTTTCTTTTTTCTTTTTCTTTTTTTTTTTTTTTTTTTTTTTTGCTCCCTGGCTCTACCGTCCGGCAATGCCTCCCAGCCCGTGGGAGAGAATTCTCTTGTAGCTCAGTGGATACACACGCTGTCTTCTGCTTGCTTTATTTAAAGGGCGTCTGTTTCTTCGCACATCAGAAAGAGAAAGGTTGTGTACAATTTCAGAAAGCATCAAACGGGGGTAATTTTTTGCGCTCACATCTGTTTTAGTACCTTCTGAGTAGGCCCTTCTTTTTAGTGCTTTCCTCCTTCTCGAATTAATCTGCCATCCCTTCCCTCAGGAAGAAGCTCCTTGAGAGCAGAGGCCTGGCCAGTTTGCATCTTCGTGTATCCCTTTCTGTCGAGCACAGTGTCCGGTACCTGGGGGGCAACCAAGTCGTCCTAACTGAATGGGACTCCTCTGGTCCCGGAGTAAAGCAAACAAAGCCAAATGGTAGTGAGGGTGTGACGATGTTCAGAAGGGATTGCTGAAACTACTCCGTGGACGTTAACGTGTTCATGATGAAACCGGTCAACTCAAACGCTACATTCGCTTCCTCTTGAGCAATTTGTGAATTTTGAGTTTACAAGCAACACGGTAAGAAAGCTGATGCTCGGACTTGGGGCTTTTTTTTTTTTTTTTTTCCTCCTCGTATAATAAAGGCACCACTAGAGGTCACTCCAGTCATGAGCAACAGAGCGATGGGACCGGTCTTTGTCTGCAGGATAAGGCGGTTCTCGCAAGCCCTTAAAATTTACCATCAGCAGGAGCAAGATAAAAATTAAAATGAACACTCCTAAAAGGTTGGTCCAAATATATGGTTTGCTCTGTCTCTTCACCAACACTGTTTACCTTCCTCTTCTAGCTGGAGAATGACTAACCAATAATAATCATAAAAGTGTGTGTGTATGTGTGTGTGTGTGTGTGTGTGTGTGTGGTGTTTGGGAGGAGAGGTGGTGTAGGCGAGAATATGGAATATAAACCCAGCAAGTGAAGGTGGAATTTGCTGTTCAACATGGTAGATGGGGTCAGTGCAGCAGAACTTTAAGTTCATCTCTTCAGAGTAATTTATCCAAAAGAAAAATAAAAGAGATCTTCCCAGAGTTCTGCACAGTCATCGGATGATGTACCTAAAGCCAAAGTGCCTCTTCCATAGGGTCTTCAGAATATCTTCACCAATTTCGGAGACCCAGGAGCTCCGATTCACACCCTGCTCTGCAGAAAAGGGAGACTTGTTGCCTAAACAAAGTCCTTATTTTCCAAGAAATGATGGTATCTGTGTATTTACATAACACTGGTGGCATTCAACACTCAGTAGATGAAGAAATGGAGGCAGAAGGAATTGAAAGACACTTTGCCTCTCTTACAAGGCAAGTAAACAGACTGGGTTTAGAACCCATAGCCTTTGAGTTTCCACTTGATTTGGGGGTAAACTAGGACCCCGCTTTACGCTTGCTTGTATCCCTGGAAAGCTCCCTTGTTGAATGTCCTTATAGGATACCCTTCACGCAAAGGTGACAAAGGGTTACAGCTTACCCTAACCGGCAGACTTCTGAATCTCATGGTGGAAACTTCTTCACGAAGCCCCCTCTGCTTGCATTCGGAGCCCCATAAAAGCCAGTAACCCAGTACACCCCTCATGTAAGCAGTCCCCGCTATTGGTACCTGTGCTGGTCTGTGCCTCTGCAATGGAAAGTCAGGATGGTTTCAAAGTTTCATATACAATAACAGGAAAAAAATGAAACAAAGGAACATTTTAAGCAGCAGCCCCCACCTCTGAGCTGTTCCTTTCCTATCTCAGCCAAAGCGCTGCATACCTAAATTCCCCCGAGGGTACAGAAGACTATAAAACCGACATTTAAGGTTTTCTTTGCCCCACAGCAGAGGAAATACAAATTGTTATAAACTTTCTCTTCTAGCACGACTTGCTGCCTTCAGAACATTCTAGGGTAGTAAGCAGAGGCCGTCGAAAAGCAGAAATAACCCGAACTCCACAACCCACTGATCTCACATTCCCTAGCATTAGTACAAGAGGTAGTATTTGCTGGAAAAGTGTTAAAATAGTATTTGCATTTCAAGTCAACCCTCACAGTTTAGCTTTGATACATCTGGCACGACAGAGCCGCAGATTAAAGACTTTCTAACTTGAAGGATGGGGAAGTAGGATTTAAAGAAAAAAAAAAGCAAACATCTGGTAATATATCATCTTTTAGAATAGCAATCCACAGTCTCTAGATGGGGGGGGGTCATTCGTTGTTAGAACACAAGAGCCCTTCCATACAGAAATCATTACTCTTATTATCCAAGTAACATGCATGGGCTTAATGTGATCAGAGAGGCAATGTTTACGGTAGAAGTTCCCTAGAGAAGGAACCAGAACTGGATCCTAACAGCGTGACAATTTCTCAGGGCCTCGGTTTCTTCATTTGTAAAGTCTGGGTAATAACACTGTACTGTCTGTCCCTTTCATGTGGACCTTTTTTTTTTTTTTGAAAGAGAGAGACAGAGAAAGAGAGAAGAAGAGAGGCAGAGGGAGGGAGGGAGGGAGAGAGTGAGAGAGAGAGAGAGAGAGAGAGAATCCCAAGCAGGCTCTACCCTCAGTGCAGAGCCCAACATGGGGCTCGATCCCATGACCCTGGAATCATGACCTAAGCTGAAATCATGAGTCATATGCTCAACAGACTGAGCCACCGAGGGACCCCTCAACGTGGATCTTTTTTATTGTAAAAAACTGTTTATATCACAGATATTTTGTTAGGATCAAGTGAGCCTTTTAAAGCTATTTATATATATGTGTGTGTGCATATATGTGTATATATATATGCACACACACATATATATGTGCAAAAAATATTACATAACTTCTTTCAAAGTCTTTAAAACTTCTTTAAAAAATTTTTTTAATGTTTATTTATTTTTGAGAGAGACAGAGACAGAATGTGATGCGAGTGGGTTAGGGGCAGAGAGAGAGGGAGACACAGAATCCGAAGCAGGCTCCAGGCTCTGAGCTGTCAGCACAGAGCCCGACGCGGGGCTCGAACTCACGAGCTGTGAGATCATGACCTGAGCCGAAGTCGGTCGCTCAGCCGACTGGGCCACCCAGGCGCCCCTGAACCTTCTTAACTGAGTATTCACATTTTTACCATTTGGAAAGATATACACACATGTAGAAGAAGAGATCATGTTAAATTATTTGCCTTAAGTTCCCCCAAATGGAACTAATTTCACACCAGTAGAATCATAATGACCAGTACATTCTTCCATTTGTCAAGACGATAGTCATGCTGTCAGTCTCAACTCCTTCCTGTCTCTTACCCCCAAGTTCATTGCAATAGGAAATCCTGTGGTCTCTACCTACAAAATACACTCAGTCTGACCAATTTCCATGGCCTCCATTGCTACTTTCCTGCCCCAACGATGAACTGCGTTACTACAACAGCCTACCTTCCCACAAATCTATTCTCAAAACAGCAGCCAGAGGAATAGCTTTAAGACTCAAGGGAGACCATGTGTCTCTTCTAAGTAAAGTCCCCAGGGACTCCCCATCTCTCTCAGAGAAGCAAATCCTTTTAACGGACTCTAAGGCTCTGTGCATCTGGTCTCCTGCTAACTCGAATCTTTCTCCCCTCACCTTGGCCTTTTCACCGTTCCTTGAATGCAGAGTCCTGTTCCCATCTCGAACCCTTCCCACTTGGGGGCCCCTGCCCCCTGCCCCAGATGCTCTTCCTCCAGATACCTTCCTGTTTGCAACTCATCTCGTTTATCTCTTCCGGTGCCTTTCAACTGTTGCTCTCAGTGAGGTCTTCCCAGAGCATCATGCCATCAAAGTTGGAATCCACCTCCAACCCTAGACTTCCCTGTCCCCCTTCCCTTGATTTTTCGCCATACAATTTACCATCTTCCAATATATAGCTTCTTTCTTTCATTTGCTTTTCTCTTCCTCCACTGAATGTTTGTTCTTCTTGTCTCTTCTGTTCTCTACTCATCCCCACACTTAGAGCGGGGCTTGACACATAGTGAGTGCACAGTGACTATGGCTGAATGAATGAACAATATACAGTAGAGATGAAAATGCCTTGGCCTTATCATGTGTGGCTGCTCCTAAGAACCAAGGTAACTACCATTTCACTTATCGTACGTAACCTATGTCTTTCTGTGAAGCAGATGTTTCATCCATACTGTACTGGAGAAGGTGAAAGAACAGGGCAAATTTTCAAAGTTGAACTGCTACCATTTTGTCACTGTTCACATGAGGCCCACCACTTCCATCGTGCATTCTAAAACTGTCGCTTAAAAGAATTTTGTCTGAGAATGTATTCACGGAGCTTAAATCCTTTCCATATAATGTTATTTGTACAGTCACGTGTCTGTTTATATTTCACTCAACTGGCTCATGGTAGATGCACACTTGGGATTTCCAGTACTTACTATTAGATTAAATTTTCTCTTGGGTTTGTAGCTACATCTCCGTTTCAATTCCCATTTTTGAAAAGAAAAAGTTCCTCAGACTTCAGAAGCACCCTCTTTTTTTGGGCTGATCTTAAGGAAGTTCTTTTGAACCAACAGGTCAATAACACACAGTAAATTCATTTCTTTTTCTGCCGCTGTTCACAGGGTGGCCTTTAGAAAACAAAGGCATCAGCTAGGTGGATTCTGTGGTGAAACAATGGCACAAGAAGCTGTTCAAAGATCCATGGTAGTACAGACACTTCCAGAAGTTATTAGATCGACTTTCCTCTCCAGCAGGAGGATACTAACTACACACGGCAGTCTATGAGATGGCTCACTAGCTTGAGTGTTCTAGATCATTGTTGCTCCAGTAGTGACATTACCCGTCCTTAACATGATGGGTTAGGCCCTTGAATTCCTAGGAGAAACACAGTTATCATATGATCATGAAACAATATGGTAAGGGCTATAAGTAGTGGAATGAATAAAATATTAGAGGAGAAAATAAGAAACAGTAACTAAATTTGCCTGGGAGATGTGTTTTTGTAGAGTAGAGAGAGTAAGGAGGAATATCACGAAATGCTTGGCAGGGGTGCCTGAGTGGCTCAGTTGGTTAAGCGCCTGACTCTTGACTTCAGCTCAAGTCATAATCTCCTGGTTCGTGGGTTTGAGCCCTGCACTGGGCTCCATGCTAGCAGTGTGGAGCCCATTTGGGATTCTTTCTCTCTCCCCTCTCTCTGTCCCTCCCCTTCTCTCTCACTCTCAAAAAAAAAAATGCTTTGCAGAGGATGTAATAATTTTTTGTATTTTGAAGAGTAAGTATAATTTTTCCATGCGTAGAAATTCAAGTAAGGGATTCCAGGCTGAAATTTCAGCAGAAGCAAAGGCATGCAGTGTGCAAATCATGGTGTGGTTGGAGGGTATTGAAAAATTTCCCCAAGCGTGTGCTTGGAGTGGAAAGAAGGGGAGAGGGATCAGAAAAGTAGATTGGGTCTGATCTTAAGTGAGTCTCTGTGTCACAGTGATAATTTTCATAAGGATTTGAACTGTATCCTGAAGGCAATGAAGAGCCACTCCAGTGTTGAAGCAGGAGAACAAAATAAGACTTATCACTTAGAAAGATCTCTCTGGCAAACAGTGGAAGAAGAATTGGAAGGTTGCCAGAATAGAGGCAGAGATGCATTAATAGGCTTTAATTCTAAACAAGGTGAGAGACGAGGCCAACATTGAGTAATGACAGTACGTTGGATTTAGGTTAGAATTGATAAATATAAGGAAAAGAGATCTACTAGAAATTATTGTTGGTCGGGCATAAGAAGTCAGAGAGAGGAAGCTCTAAAAATGAATAAAATTACTGGGAGAGCTAATGGGATGAGAAGCAGATCAAGACCTGAACCCTTGGGGCTACAAATATTTAAAGGCTGAGGAATGAGAAGATATCTAGAAGGAATAATTAAATAGATAAAAGAACTGGGAAGGAGTTAATATTTTAGAAAGGAGGGCACTGCAAGAAGGAAGACACAGTAATGTCTAATAGCACAGAAAGGTCAATTAGGTCAAGAGTTGCTAAGAATTCATTGATTTGTAAATGGGGAGATTAATAAAAACAAATGGGGGGGATTAATAAATAAAAATGAAGTACAGGTAGGGGAAAACCAGATGGGAATTGTTTTAATAAACATTTGTGAGTGTGTGTGTGTGTGTGTGTGTGTGTATGTGTGCTTTTAAGAGGGAGAAAAACTGAGCATTTTTCATGCTGAACTAGGGCTAAGAAATAAGATGAAGGCATAAGAGAAGTTGGAGACAGTGGTGTCATAGGTTCTAGAAAAGATAGAAAAGGTATAGGTTTCAGTGATTGAAGAGAGACTTGGTTACATCAAGGGGGGGGGGGATGGATACATTTTCCTGTAAGACTCACTTTGTCTTAGGTAGGAATGGGGAGTTATAGATGAGTGATGATGGAGAGAAATGGAAGATTTCATGAATGGTAGCCCCTCTTTCTCTGAGAAACAGGAGCCTAGGTCGTCTCCTGACAGCAAGTAGATAGGAGGTGGCACTGAAGGCTCCAGGAGATAAAGTGTAGAGACTTTGAGGAAAAATGAAAGAATCGTAAGCAACCCTTGAGGGTCCCTTTGAACTGGGAGTCACACATGGCCATGTCTGGCTACCTGCCCTTCTTGTGAATTCATTCTTCGCAGCTCAATGTAGATGTAATTTCCTCCGGGAGGTAGTCTGTGATAGAAGTCATCTCTATGTCTTGTTCAGTGTTGAATCCCTAGACTTCAACTGAGTGTCTGGAACATACCAGGTGTTCAATAAAGCTTTGCCAGATGACTGGGTATTGCATGGCTTTGCAGGAGCTAATTCCTAAAACGACCAGATCTAGTTCAGATAAAAGTTTTAAATCTGAGAAATTAAGCTTCCTTGTCCTCTCCTCTTCTCTTCTACTGTTGTCTGTCTCCTGAAGTCTTTGCCGTCTCTCTTCCACCTTCACATCCATACTCATCAGTCACTTGTCCTTCTGCTAGAGTCATCTGACTATGCACAAGTTTCTACCGAGGCATCACTTCAAAATTAATCCAGATGTCGATAGCACTTAAAATGAAGACTTCTCCCAAGTGGATTTGTTTTAAAAAGGGGGAGATGCTGAAAGTCATCTAAAGCGGCAAGTGAACTTGAATATTCAAGAGAAAAATCCCGTCCCGATACTTGGAAGCTTTCTTTCTGGATGGCTTCCCTTTGGCATCCCAGCTAAGAGGCTCAGCTAGTTTCTTGAGGGGAAGTTGCCATCACCACCTTTTCCATTCTGGGAAAGAGTGGACCTCGCCCATTATTTGGAAAAAGAGTGGGAAAAAATAAATACTTAGCACAGTGCTTTAATGAGGATTGAACAAGTATATATATATATATATATATATATATATATATATATATAGTGGACATCTACGCTCTAAAACACAAATTATATGCCTCTCTTCCTTGTTCCAAGTTCAATTCTGTCAAGACCTTTTACTTTACTGAAAAGTTTCCACTTCCCAAATCTTCATTATTATGACATTTGTTGGAGTTGGTGTGGATGGGGAGAAATTCTTGTACATTGCTTTGTCATTGTCCTTCGTATTCATAAGTCTCAACACTTTTGCCACGCGGAGTCAAGGGACAGTCTAACATAGGACTCCTGACTCCTTTCTTTTTTTAAACAGATATTCAAGGGGAGAACTGAGTTGCCCATGTAGAAAAAGTGGCAGCCTTGAGACCAAGAAAAGTGAAGACATGCCTGATCATGTTTACTGAACCATTAGAGTTGGCATGAATCTGCTTAAGCTTTGGTGTGAGTCTTTTTGCTACCAACAGTCTTTTTTTTTTTTAATTTTTTAATGTTTATTTGTTATTTTGAGAGAGAAACAGAGCATGTACAGGGAAAGGGCATAGATAGAGAGAGACCCAGAATCCAAAGTAGGCTCCAGGCTCCGAGCTGTCAGCACAGAGCCCGACGCGGGGCTCGAACTCACGAACTGTGTGATCATGACCTGAGCCGAAGTCAGAGGCTTAACTGACTGAGCCCCCCAGGCGCCCCGCCAAGGGTCTTTCTTAAATATGTTGCAGCATTTTAGAATAATTCTGAGTGATCAAGAAATTCATACCCAGAGTTTAGCAGACCTGAGAGCAATAAAAATTTTCCTCTTGTAGCTAAACCATGACATGATTATTGTTATTCATTTTGAATAAATAAGTCAATGAATAAATTAGCAAATGGAATTTTTTTTCCTCCTTGGAGTGTCTGATTCCACGGCTGAGAACCTGGGCTTTTCTCTCTACTCATTCTCCTGAGTCAAATTAAATCGCTTATATTCTAGTGACTCCACTATTCATGTTTTTCCTGGGGTGTCTGGAGGCTGAGATCTGCCCCAGGCTGCGTATGCCTGCGGGATGCTGAAACTTGTTCATTTGAATTTCCTTCCCTGAAAGGTTTCCTAGCTGGTCCAACTCCTCACCTCCTCATCCACAAACCAATAGACATATTGCATCTGGGACCCCCGTCAGATCTCACCCCTCCTGACTCAGTCACTGTTTAGAAAGAAAAGATGAAGAAAGAAAAAGAAAACAATTCCTATCACAACTTGTAGTTTTCCAGTTTCTCTGTGACGCGTCATCATTTCTGCTCACTCCTTAGTCTGTTTTCTCTCTCTGTCCCTCCCCTTTCTGCTATAAGCTATTATAATTCACCGTATGGTTATATGCAAATTGAGATTATCTTAAAAGCAAAAGCAAAACAAAACAAAAACTTTGTGACTTGACCCTCTTAGGACAAGGTTTGCAAAACAATGACTTATGAGCCGAGACCACGTGTGGGGAGAAAGAGCCTCACAGGACCATCTTGCAGAGTTGCAACATGCTTGGGAGGGTCTGGTGTCAGCCTTCTGTGGTCATCACACCTAAAAATAATTTCTTTTCTTTTGTTAATAAAATGGGAGAATGTTGATAAATTCAGCCCAAAGGGGTCAACAGAGGAGAGCTCATAAATTCCAGCATTCCAATTAACTAACAAAGCCACAAGAATGTGTATTAGGGAATAACAAGAACACAGGTCACAAGCTCTCCTGGGTAGGACGGGAGGGGGTGGTGTGTGGGGGAAGCTTCCACCCTTTCTTCCACAGACACGGTGGAGGGCTTGAAATGAGCCCCTCCCTAATCGCTCAGTCAACTCTGATCCTTCCAGTTCCCAGGTGTCCCAACTGGACCTTCCAGTTCCCATCTCGGATGGAAAGGGAATCGAGGGGCAAAGAACCCCAGGCACGCTCTTCAGAAGCTCAGAGCAAAAGAAAAGTTGGTCCAGAAAATCAGAGCTACTCCTCTTGCATTTTTTCCCCTAGTTATTTGTGTGTTTATTTATTTTTATTGAAATGCAGTTGACACGCAATGTTATGTTCGTTTCAGGCGCACGGCAGGGTGATTGGACAAGTCTGTACATTACGAATTCTCACCACAGGAGTAGCTCCCATCTGTCACCATCCAAAGTTATTGCCATCTTAGCGACTTTGCTGTACTTTTCATCTCTGTGACTTACCCCCTTTACAACAGGAAGTTCGTAGCTCTTAATCCCCTTCGCCTATTTTGCCCACACCCCACCCTCCCCGCTGGCAGCCCCCAGTTTGTTCTCTGTATTTAAGAGTGTGTTTCTGTTCTCTGTCTCTTTGTGCATTTCGTTTTCATACAGATCTTCTTCTCCCTTTTCTTTTCTCTCTCTCGATTTCTTTTTCAACAGTTTTCTCCATTCTTTGTTTTTTTTTTTTTTTTCTTGCCAGTTACAGCCTAGCATCTAAGCTTCAGATTCTCCCTTTTTATAAAGTCTTCCTGGATCAGGGGCTCCTGGATGGTTGAACATCTGACTCGTGGTTTCAGTCCAGGTCATGATCCCAGGGTCGAGTGATCGAGCCCTGTGTCAAGCTCTGTGCTGAGTGTGGAGCCTGCTTGAGATTCTCCGTCTCTCTCTCTCTCTCTCTCTCTCTCTCTCTCTCTCTCTCCCTCTGCCCTCTCCCCTGCTTGCACACACACACTCTCTCTCTAAAATAAAAAACAAACACAAAAACAGAAAACAAAGTCTTCCTGGATGAGTCCTTGACCTCCCACAGTACCATTACATTTTTTCCCTTATGTGCTGAACGACCACTTAATTTACTAGTATGTTTTTGAGAGCGAAAGGGCACACTGATAATAATTATTCTGGGGCAGAAGACATAGCGAAGGCCACAGCAAGCAAACTGATATACACAGGGGTAGCTATCTAGCTGAGTGTTGTTCGACGTCTATTGACATGACGCTTTTGGAATCTTTCTCGAATTGCTTCTGGCAGGCCAACTGGGTCGCAAACTCAGTGGCTTCTCTCCTTCTGGTATTCCTTTCCGTTTTCAGTCAACCCATAGCATCCCAGCAGATGCTTGTGACTTGTCTGGGTCAGGGGGAGAGCATTTAAAATGTCTCCTGTGAAAAGCGTGTACTTAAAATTCCGAGCCTGACGAAAGCACAGGTGTACGTGACAAATTTCTCTCACGCTGGCCTGCTGGATTCGGTACCTGCTCCTATGTTTATCTCTGCCTTTTCTTTTTTTCACATCGAAATAGAACTTTGGGTAAAATAAAGCAAATAAACCTGTCCTGGGAAATTTATAATGCGTAGAAAAGAGAGTGTAAAATGTTTACACGTGGTTGAAAGAGTAACAACAAATGAAAGGCAAGGCCACAGACCCATCGGCCAGATTAAAAAATCGGATATTGCCAGTGTTTTAGAACTGCCCTCCTTACCTGGTAAATCTCAGGGATCAGAGGTAAGTGCCCATTTCATTTTTCTGTCATTCCCAACTTTTCTTTATAGTTTCACAAACGTGTGTATATCCCTAAACAAGATCTCTCCCTTCTGGTGCTATCATGTAATAAGGAATGAAAACACTGCCATTCTTTCTACTATGGGAATAAACTGTTCTTTTTAGGGGGAACCCCCTCCCCATAACACATGACGTGTTTTCCGATACTTAACCAAGGAGAACCTCAACACACGTGTAAGGGAAATTTAGGGAGAAACCCCAGCCCTTGCATTCCACTTCTTGGGCTCCGTCTTTGTTTTCCATTTCCTCCTATTTTGTGATGAATATTCAGCCCTCCATGATGCGGAATTTACATGAAGAGCTTACGTCACCAGGGAAGTGGTGACTGATGTAGGATTTCCAACTTGTGGCAATTCTGCAAGGCAGGGACCGCGTCGGGTGAAATGACTACGTGAAGCATGTTGGCAATGGTGCCCACTAATTCCTATCTCTTACCTCTCACGTCCCCCCACCCTGGGGAAGTCGGCGCCCTCTCTCGTGATGTATTATCTCATCCAGACAAACCTTAAAGCTCATCGCTTACCCTGATTGAGGCAGGGCTTCCTAAACATTTCCTACCGAAATGATCCAGAGGCAAAGACTGAGCTATTTTGAAGTGCTTCTGAGCATGAACGGTGAGGGAAGCATAGATTTGTTTATTTTTATTACGAGGCGTATCATCCATACGCAGAATTGTCTAAAGTATACCTGTACTGTAAGGGATTACAATAAAATGAATACCCACCTGTCTACCACCCAGCTGTAGCAACAGAACAGAACTTATCGCTTAAATCCTCCTGCGTGAAACTTTCAGCTGCTCCCTGTATCCCATCAGAGGTAACCACTATCGTGAATTTTGTGTCAATCATCCCCTGCTTTAAAAAGTATATATCCATGTCTATGTCTGTATACAGGTGTGTGTGTGTGTGTGTGTGTGTGTGTGTGCGTGTTGTTTCAACATTCCCGTACACATCCCTAAACAGACTATAGTTTAGTTTTGACTTTTGTGGGGTTTTATATCACGGAAATATCAAAGATATCAAATAAATACAAGTGTTTATACTTCCCTGGGACTTTCTTCTCTTGCTCAATATTATCATTTAGGGACCTCTCCACGTGGATGCTTGTGTCTGTAGCTCACTCTTTTCCACTGTTGTGGGGTATTCCTTCACATGAATTCATTTATTCTACCTTGATGCACATTAGAATTTGTCCATTCTGCTTTATTTCCTCTGATTTTGGCCCACGTGTGAATGCTAGTTTGGGACCCCTTCAAAGAACACCGATACGGATTTTCGGGTACTTGTCTCCTGGTGTGCATATGCAAGAGTCTCTGAGTATGGACTTCGAAGTGGATTAGTGGGTCATAAACTATGAATGTTCCGATTTCTCGGCAATTCCAAGTAGTAGTACGCATTTAAAGCCCGCCTCCCGCCCAGATGTAGATGAGAGTTCCTATGGTTCAACATTGTCTCTCACACATGCTAATGTCCAAAATTGTTTTTCTTTCTTCAATCTGGTACCTATGGAGTGTAATCTCATTGTGATCTTGTCTTTGCATTTCTCTGATTACTGAAGAAGCTGAACATCTCTTCATGTGTTTATTACAGGCCATGTGTGTTTACTTTCTTTGGAATTACTTTTTGGTAATCTGCCCATGTTTCTATGGGGTTACTCCTCTTTTTCTTAGGAATTGATTCCAGCTCTTAATAAAGCAGTAATAGTGATAGGCCAAAATTTTAACTATGTGGAGTTTCTTTACTTTTATACATTATATACAGGGTAATTATGGTTTCTCACTCCAAAGCTAATTATTTTCACTCTCCTGGTGGGCTCATTGGACAAAGAAATCGTTCTTAATTTTAAAGTCATTAAATTCTTCAACCGTATTATTTAGGGTTTGTGAATTTTAAGTTCTGTTTATAGATACCCCCTCTTGGGATTCTTTACTTCTGATTTTCACCTTTACTTCTTCAATCCTCTTGGAATTTGATTTTTGTGTATACTATGAGAAAGGGGTGTAATTTCAGTTTTAAAAATTTGAATGTAGGGGGCACCTGGCTGGCTCAGTCAGTACACCATGAGGCTCTTGATCTTGGGTATGTGAGTTTGGGCCCCACGTTGGGTGTAGAGATTACTTAAAAAAATCTTAAAGTTTTTTTTGGATGTAGTGCTTATTAAATAGTCTGTCTTTTTTATTGATTTCAAATGCCATCTCTGTCATAAATTGAGTTTCCATGTTATACGTGGGTTTGCTTCTAAGTTCTCCATTCCATTCCTTTGATCTAGTTGTTAATTAGCGTGCAATATCGCCTTCTTGGTATCCTAATTAGCATAGTTTTACATGAGTCTCTACAGCTAAGAACACGGATTCCTTCCTTTTATTTTCTTTCCCTGAAAAGATATTGGCTGTCCATTTTCCTTTCATTCTGTTATGTAAATTTCAAAATCAGCTTGTTAAATTTCAAAAATAAACTTTTTGAAATTGTGATTGTAATCATATTTACTGTTTAGGTCCATTTGAGGAGAATTTACAACCTTATGATATGACGCTTCATATCTTGAGAACATGGTGTATTTTTGCATTAATTGAGTTCTTTAATGAACTTTGAAAAGCCTTCTAATTATGCATACCTTGTATATGTTTTTGTTAGATTTATTCTTATGTATTTATGTACTTTATATCATTTGTTGCTTTTGTAGAAGGTAATTTATTTATTTATTTATTTATTTATTTATTTATTTTGTTTTTAATATAATTTATTGTCAAGTTGGCTTACATACAACACCCAGTGCTCATCCCAACAGGTGCCCTCCTCAATATCCCTCACCCACCCTCCCCCCCTCCCACCCCCATCCACCCTCAGTTTGTTCTCTGTATTTAAGAGTTTGTTACAGTTTGCTTCCTTCCCTCTCTGTTTGTAACTATATTTTTCCCCTTCCCTTCCTCCATGGTCTTCTGTTAAGTTTCTCAAGATCCAGATATTAGTGAAAACATAAGATATCTATCCTTGTCTGACTGACTTATTTCACTTATCATCGAAGGTATTTTATTTTCAAGTTTATTTATTTATTGTGAGAGAGAATGAGAGAGAGAGAGAGAGAGAGAGAGAGGAAGGGAATCCCAAACAGACTCTGCACTGTCAGCATAGAGCCTGAGCCTGGACTTGAACTCACGAACCGTGAGGTCGTGACCTGAGCCGAAATCACGAGCCAGATGCTTAACTGACTGAGCCACCCAGGCGCCCCTGTAGAAGGTATTTTACAATACATTTTGTATCTGAACATAGCTAGAAATGAATTTTGTTTGCTAATTGATTTGTTATTAATTTAAAAAATGAAATAATTCATCTTTTGATATTTTGGGTTTTCATATCACCTATTAGTAACAAAAGATCTGTTCCTTTCTTTTCAATTCTTGAACTTCTTAGTTCTTGATTGATGGATTTCATTAATCAATTATTTATGTTTTCCTATGATGGTTGGAACTTCCATGACAATGTGGAAAATAAGTGGTGATAGGGTCATCCCTGTTTTGCTCATAATTTCGGAAGAAAGAGTTTCAATTTTTTCCTATTATGTATGATGTTTGCTCTGGAGTTTTACAGCTCTCCTTCATCAAGTTAAAGACATTGTCTCCTATTCTTACTTTGCCAAAAGTTTTATTGGAAACGGTTACTGAATATCATTATACAATTTTTGCTGCTCTGGGGGTAATTATCTGGCTTATCTCCCTTAACTTGTTAATGTAGTGAATGACAATAATCCCGACTTGTAATATTCCTTGCTTTGCTTTGTTCTTAGCTAGTTTTTGTACAAGTCTCATGAAATACGGTAGGAAGTGTTCCATCTTTTTCTATTGTTTAGAAGAGTCTGTATAAAAAACATTTGGTAGAATTCCCAAGTCAAAAAATCTGGCATGACATTTCCTTTATGAGGTTTTAAACTACAGATTCAATTATATTTCTAATTTGTAAGGGATTTCTTTTTTTTTTATTAAAAAAAATTTTTTTTGCATGTATTCATTTTTGAGAAACAGAGAGAGACAGAGCACAAGCGGGGGAGGGGCAGAGAGAGAGAGAGAGACACAGAATCAGAAGCAGGCTCCAGGCTCTGAGCTGTCAGCACAGAGCCCGACGCGAGGCTCGAACCCACAAACTGTGAGATCATCACCTGAGCCCAAGTCGGAGGATTAACCAAATGAGCCACCCAGGCGCCCCTCTAATTTGTAAGGGATTTCTATTTCCTCTTGACTTATTTTTCAAAGTTTCTGTTTCCTACAAATTCATATATTTCATCAGTTTACAAACTTACAAGCCTAAAGATGTTCATCATATTTTCTTCTTAAACATCTATGGGAATAATATTTATTTCTCCTTTTTTATGCCTATGCTATTTGTTTGCATATCCTCTTTATGATAAACCTACCAGAATTTTGTCTTCCCAAACAACCTGTAGCTTTTTGAATATTTATCAGAAATTTTACTGTTTTATTTGTTTCTGGACTTATTCGTATTACTTCTTTCATTGGGTTTCTTCTCTTGCTCCTTTCTAATTTCTTAGAATCGGTATTGAGGTCATTTAAATTTAAGTCTTTCCTCTTTTCTAATACAAGAATTGCAAACTATATTTTCCCCTACAAAACTGCATTTTTGCGCCTCACATATTTTATATTCATATATATAACACTTAATGCTTTTGTTAGCTCTAACTGCCTAAATATTGAATAAACAAAGCAATTACTATTTATTTATATCATCTGACAATGTGCTGAGAGCATTTAGGGCACAAAAAATGGTTTTCATAATCTCTAATGTATATATTTCTTTTAGCCAAGCTATACCCCAAATAAATAGCTCCATAATTTCCTTTCTTTTCTACGTGTGCATGTCTTCACAGGGTGAAAAATAAAATTAGCACAGTTAAAGTCAGAAAATGTTCTTACAAAGGGCCAGTGAGTGGCCTTTTGCATTTTGCCACGTAAAACATCGAGAAGGCAAAACACGATACAGAAAGGAGAACCGAGCATAGACATGTTCTCAATTGTAAATCTTCCCCATCAGGCACCACCACTGCCCTTTTATTTGGACTGTTTAAGAAACCCTGGTCTCGGATCCAGAGAGCTTCATTTGGGTTTTTTGTATGCAAGCCTTCAACACCATGTACCTTCAACAAGACTCAGCTTCTTTATTTGTGAATTGAAAATTATCATATCAACCTCCCAGGCTTTTTCTGAGGATTTAATGAATGTGGAATCGCTTTGTTTTTTCGTTTTTCGTTTTTTTTTTTTTTTTTTTTTTTTTTTTTTTTTTTTTTTTTGCTGGAGTGGTTTTTTAAAAAGTGCTATGCAAACATAAAGTACCAAGTCTTATTTTTCTTTTTGCATCCGGATTCATCCTCAAAATTTTGTACCTTGGTTCTTTTTCCCCTATGTGTGTTTTTCTATTTTCCTATTTTCTCCGGGAAGCCTTCCCCCTCCCCCTCCACAGACTCTTCTTTTCTAGAGGCCAAATATTCAGATCCTATCTTTATAGATGTGAAAGCCCTTAGAGATCACCTATTTAAAGCTCCTCCATTTGAAGATGAAAAGACAAAGGTTCAGGGAGTGATTATCCCAACTGCTTACAAACAGCAGAAGTGAAATTTCCTAGTAGTTAGTGCCAAAGCCAAAACCAGAGCGAAGATTTAGGACTACTGATCTGTGTTTTCTACCATATTTTTTTGCCTGATGAGTGCAGTCTTTTATTTTTATTTTATTTTGAATTTTATTTAAATCCAAGTCACTTAATGAATAATGTAACGATGGTTTCAGGAGTGGAATTTAGTGATTTGTAACTTACATATAACACCCAGTGCTCATCCCAACGGTGTCCTCCTTAATGCCCACCACACATTTAGCCCATCCGCCCTCCCTTCCCTCCAGGAACCCTCAGTTTTGTTCTCTGTATTTAAGAGTCTGTTATGGTTTGCCTCCCTCCCTCTCTGTTTTTATCTTATTTAGTTTTGTGTGTTTTGACTAGTAGTTAGCAAACGACTCATTTTTTTATTAGGCAGTTATACTCACTATGGCATCCAACTATGACCCTCTATGAGCCCACTTGGAAGAACTAAGTTTTACTAAAAAGTTTAAAGAATTAAAAAAACCTTAATGTTTATTTGTTTTTGAGAGAGAGAGAGAGAGAGAGAGCGGGCGAGGGGCAGAGAGAGAGAGGGAGACACAGAATCCGAAGCAGGCTCCGGCCTCCGAGCTGTCAGCCCAGAGCCCGACATGGGGCTCGAACTCACGAACCGCAAGATCATGACCTGAGCCGAAGTTGGATGCTCAACCGAGTTTTACTAAAAAGTTTAAAGAAAGCTGGGAAATGTTGTTCACAGCATACCTATCAATTTAAAGATGAATCTGAGGATATCCGTAAATGTAAAAAATAAATACATTCAACAAAATACAACTCCCCATCGTGAAACTAGATACATATTGAGGCGCATAATGTCAGGCTGGATGGAGTGTATCTCACTGTCGTCTGTTGATTTCCCACCCTAGAGGAAACGGCACTTACTGACGAGTCACTTAACCTGCAAACGAATAGGCTGCATTAAATTTACATTGGTTGATTTGACCCCAAGGATCACCCACTGAGGTTCATTCAGCTCACGTACAGAAAAACAGCGTGTGGTCACAGTCGCCCCCAAGGTGCCATGACTTTGGTGCCTAGGCTGTGAATACCTCCAGCAAGTCAGTTGGCTTAAGCCTGGGTAGCAGTGGATGCCAAGTGAAAAGGATGCAGACCCAGGTGGTCCCACGGCTACAGGGTCCTTCACGAGGGCTATGGGGTGTTGCTGGTTCAACATCCTTCATCCCAAGGGAGCAAACTAGGGTCTGGTAGGTCATGTCTAGTCTGGCAGCTACAGAGAGATTTAGTGTCCACCGACCGGCTCCAGCAGCCCGAGTGCAGCGGCACAAGGCATCTCTAGTCATCATGCACTGCAGAGAAATCAAAGAATCCGAGAGCAAGGAAGGCCTGGAATGCCTGGCTGCCTCCCAGCTCTCTTACGAAGAAGTAAATTCCATTGTTGTCTCGATCTCCTTTCCGCACTCTCGGAATACTGTATACCAGCCCCTTGCTCCTTCCAAGGAGAGGTTGCTCGGCCACCCCAGGAAGCACAGAACTCTTAGAACATAAACTCAGAATGCTCCCCACATTTATCTCCCCCCGGCTCTCCCGTCAGAGACCGGCGGGCTTCGTGACTTTCTCCATGCGCTGAGCAGCGTCGTGGCTGTTGCTAGCGCCTCTTTGAACCGATCCCAAGCCTGTGTCGGAAAAGCCCGTGATGGATTCCCAGTGCCATCCTGAACGGCAGACTGGGATATCGCACCTTTCAACCACACAGCCTGGTAAACAATACAGCATGTACTCAGCTCCATAAACACTCCGCGTTGTTACAAAGGGCATTGCAAACTCAGTGTGATAGGACTTGACCTTAAAAGCTATAGACAATCTAGCGGGAGCACAGACGGTTTCATAAAGTACAATCACTTCCTGGAATTCTTGGGCCAGTGCAGTCGGAGCCGTTCAAATCCTGTTTTCCTTGCATTGTTTCCTGCATGTGAATATCATCAGTCTAGCAGGACTGTAACCATGGCACTTGTAAATAGCCCGGGGGCGACTTCTGATAAAGGCGTACAGTTTTAAGAAGTTTTTTTTTTTTTTAAGACAAGCATGAATCAACCCCTACCAATGCCATATGTCAACAACAAAGTTGACAGATTGCAGTTTTAAGAGCACAGACATCCAGACCCAGATATGTTTTTAAATCACCAAGGGGAACAAAATCGATGCCCGTACTATTGAGAGCAATGTGAGTTCTTTTTCATTTTTTATAATGTGTAGATTTACACAAATCCACTGAGCAGAATCATAAGCGGTTCTTCCCATAGCGTCTTTCTCTCCCGCCGGTGGAGGGTGGGAAATCTTGTCGGTCCTTCACTTTCTCCATGTAGTTATAGGAAGAAGAAACTTTGCTGTTACTTCTTGAAATACTCAGGTTAAGACTGTTACTTTTGGGGAGTTTGACATCACTGTTGGGCGCCTCTATCCCAGCTGTGTTTGGTGCTTGACAGTCTCTCATTTACACTTTGGGATGAAATTAAGGGGGAGACAGGCCACAATAGACCACTTTAATGTCCACAGAAAATCTAAAGATATATTCCAGAGTGTTATAAATGTATAAAATTTGCACCCGCTGCATGGATCTTGATTCTTCAGGCTTATGCATGATGGAAATGTTGGTAGAGCTGACATTGTAAGTTAAAATTTTTAGCAGACTTAATATACGATGGATAGTGGACAAAATATTGACCTACGTATTTCTTTTAAGCTTCTAAGAAGGATTCCTTAGGAGAAAAATGAAGAAAAGAAACACTTATAAAACTCTCAGTTATGTTTTCATAGATCCCTAGATTTGATTTTCTAAGATCTAAAATTTTAAATTGTTTTTAAAATAAGCAATGCTTTTTAAAAAGGGATGTGATGTAGATCATGGGGACTATACTTAATGCTGGATATTTGCTAAATCGTGTAGTTGCTAGGAGAACTGAATATTAAAATTTTTCATCAAAGAAAAAAGCTTTTGTAACTATGTATGGTGATGGATGTTAACTACGCTTATTGTGGTGACCATACAGTAGGACGTATACAATTTCAAATCATTATGTTGCAAACCTGAAACTAACATAATGTTGCATGTCAATTACATCTCAATGAAAACAAATAAAACCTTCAATTATTTGTATCTCTAAATTTTAAAGTTGTTTTTAATTTTATTGGAGAGAGAGAGAGAGAGGGAGAGAGGAGGCGTGAGCGGAGGAAAGGGGCAGAGGGAGAGAGGCAGAATCTTAAGCAGGCTTCACGCTGAGCAGGGCTCCATCCCACGACCCTAGGATCCTGACCTGAGCTGAAATGAAGAATTGGACACTCACCCACCCAGCCACCCCGGTGCCCCTCTATTTCTAAATTTTACATTAAAATCAGCAATATCTGAATCAATGTTTTCATGTGAATATCAAGAATTAGTTCCATGCCTTCGGGTAAAAATTAAATCTTTAACTTTGCTAACAGACACAGCAAGTGCTAAAAGTCTTAGGATGGTAATTAACCAAATGCCTCCCCGTTTAAACTTTTGTCTTCAAAAAAATAGCCTGGGTATTTTCAATGAGTTGCTTTTCTGAAAATATCTTAGAATGATGACCTGATTTCAGAGCCTCATTTTCTACGAAATTACTGTGTTTCGTAACTTCAGTAGCTGCTGTGTAAAATCTGTAATGCATTTTTAAAGCAAGCAAGGCTTAGAAAGCTCTTGTCTGAGGCCACACAGCTAGCAGGTAGCAGAGTCGGGATCTGAGTCTGGATGTTCACGGCTTTGAAGCAATTTTATTGAACCCCAACAATGCGACCGCACTGATGGTGACAGATGTCAGACACCGATGTTCTAAGGAATTTGGAGAAATAGGAAAGGATGGGACAAAACTGATGTGCATAAGCGGAAGAGGCTGTGAGTCAGGATCAGGAAATAAATGACATGGTTTAGCCATGAAGCACTATAATTTCGTCTTGACTTTCCTTCTCCATTGTCCTTTCTCATTGTCTGGCTTGTAATGGGGTCACGGTTTTGTCAAGTGGTTAAATTCCTGCATGTTTGTTTTCCTCACGGGAGGCAAGTAATGCCACGTTGATTGAAGCTAATAAACTAAATTCCAGTTCTCCAAATTTCAGTGTCGCATACGTGACAACGTATCGTTCAAGTCACGTATTTAACCACGGCCCCTGCATGACCTAGTGCCCCGACGTCATTTCTCAAAGAATCTGACTTCTTTTTTTTATTAATAGAAGTTCCTCCACCTTGTGGATAAGGTGAGGAGCACTTTCCCGGAGGGCCAGCAGACTGGGAGACCTTGTTATTAAAAACCGCTTAGGGGTTTCCTGTTACCATACTGCCCACGACCCAATAATGGCACCCAAAATTTGGTCCTCTGATAAGCATTACTAACTTCCTCTACAGCCAAAGGGAGGCACATAGATGACTTTGGAGCCAGGCCGGGCTTTATATATTGCGTTTACTTCGCAGAATTCATTTACGGGCATAGGTAGGGGATAGGATGCATTCTTTTCATGAGGGTCCCGAAGGGACAGCAGGCACACAATGTTGCTTCATACCGAACAAACAATACAACACAGAAGACTCCTTCTAGCATAATAAACAACTCACGGTCTACAGTCTCTGTGTTCTTGACATTGACAATGTTTTTTAAAGTTAGATCAAAAAGGGCTTTTTTAAAAAACTAGGTGTCTGTATAGGCAAAAATTCTGTGTGGTTGTTGTATGCAATAGATCGGAGAGTCTGGTGATCAAAATGAATAGCGTTGCCTGCATTTTGTGGGCATTTCTCCTTGAGAGCTGTGGGGTAGAAAGACATTATTTTAGGTTGTAGTTCTGTCTGTAATGTTATAGCAATTATAGGTTATATTACTTCTGGAAACTTCATTATGCCTGGTAGAAGAGAGACCAAGTCAATAAAGAAGTGAAATTTTAGTTTTAAGTTTTGAGAAGACCCCTGATATTTCTCAGATATTAATTATTACTATTAACTCATAATTAAGTATGTTTGTATGCTTATCTGGCTTTTAAGATTTTTTTTTAAAGAGGAACAGTGACAGACTGTTCTCTTTTAAAAGAAAACAAACTCAGGGCGCCTGGGTGGCACAGTCGGTTAAGCGTCCGACTTCAGCCGGGTCACGATTTCGCGGTCCGTGAGTTCGAGCCCCGCGTCGGGCTCTGGGCTGATGGCTCGGAGCCTGGAGCCTGTTTCCGATTCTGTGTCTCCCTCTCTCTCT
This sequence comes from Felis catus, assembly GCF_018350175.1. Lineage (NCBI taxonomy): Eukaryota > Metazoa > Chordata > Mammalia > Carnivora > Felidae > Felis > Felis catus. Next base: position 16,226,903 of record NC_058372.1, read on the forward strand.
GCCCCTCCCCCATTCATGCTCTGTCTCTCTCTGTCCCAAAAATAAATAAACGTTGAAAAAAAATTTAAAAAAAATAAAAGAAAACAAACTTAAACACCAAAAAGGAGTTAAGGCCAAATATGAGAGAAACATCGAAGTGCCTCCGGAAGTTTGACAGCTTCACCCTTTCTGTCTCTTCTTTTGAAATTCTTGAAAACCTATAATAGAAAATTTTCCCTAAAAGAATTTAAATACCATGCAAACCAGAAATACGAATGAGGATATTCTTAGTCCTGATTTCACCTACAGTTATCAACATATTTATCTATGTCTAAATACACGCCAGCCTTCTGCTTAGCAGAAAGGAAATATTCTTAGAACGGTATCTATTTACACTCAATAACAATTTGTTTACCACGAGTATATACTATTGGCAGAGTAATAGTGAGGAAGAAGAAGTGATTCGGATCTGGGTCCAGCCAGCATGGGGATAACTGTCTGGTAAAGGAGCTAGGTCATGAGCACAGGCATGATGTGTGGCCACAGATCAAAAGAGATAAATCGCAAAAGACAGACATGGGTAAAGTGCTAAAGGAGGTCCCGTTTGAATTTTAATAGACTCGAATGCAAACTCAAGCCATCCGAAGGATAGCAGCACACAATACGCACGGGTATCGGAGCATTTTAATTCATCAGCATCTCTGTTGAACTGTGTTTGGTATGGAATGACCAAGATGCTGGCTATAGTTGAGTTACCTGCTTGTGAAAACAACCAGAATTCAGTTTAAGGATCGTTTATTCCCTTATTCGTCATTGGCAGTTGAAGCTTCTCGTGGCTTTCTAAGAAATCCATTTTATCCCAGTTGAAGGAAGATAGATCATCTGCTGGGGGTAAAGTGTGTCTGGACAAGCTCCATGAGAGTTTTCCTGACTAGCAAATACGCTGTTCCCCAAAGGGTCACAGTAAGAAGTCTCTCCCTCCAACCATCAGAAATACCTCACTGATAGTCATGGTTTTTGAAGAACCATTTGTACAGCTGTGATCCTGACCTGTAGTGGTCAATGATCTCCAAATACTTTGCAAGAATTGTTTCCAACCGTCTCTATAAACAGCCAGAATATCACCCACAGTTTCCTGAGGTAGCTGATTTCAGTTCAGACGCAGACCCAGCCCTCCTGAAAAAAGCTTGCCTCGGAGGGATGTTTCTTCTAAGAGAGGCAGGGAGGAAGAATTGTCAGGTTTCCCCGCAACACTGAACCAATTCAACCCACACAAAAGTAAAAACTTTCCACGGTTGACAACCTGTGGCACTTTTTACCAGACTTCTCTTCTTCTCTTTATTTCTTTCCAGGACGTAGGGAACAAATGTAACAGATATCTTTTTTTTTTTTTTTTTTTGTCTTTAAGGCAAAAAGAGGGCACCCTTTTGAAAATCACAGGCTGGTCATATTTTACTGTAAAAGCAGAGAATACACTGCCCCCCAAATCAGGGGCAGTCAGGTGTTCTGCTAGGGCTGAGAAGGAGGGTACCTCCCACCTCCCACCCACCCCCACCTTCTTAGGGATTTCACCCCACCCATGAACAGGATCAACTTTATAAAATCAAAAAGCGAGATGGCATCCTCTGGGGAGGTTAAAATTTGGACGCTTATTGGTTGGGCCTCAAAACACAGGTGTAAGCTGTAACCTGGAGACTTAAAGAAGAAAAGGAATACTTCGAGGTTTTCGGCATTTATTGCACCCCAAATGGGAATGCGGATGATTAATAAGCCTAGGTGGTGACTTACCAATAATAAGATGAGAGTCACCTCAACCGAGGTGGAGGCGATTCGTGAGACTAATGTTGCCCTGACATAATTCCTGCCAGTGATTGCAGATTTCACCCAAAAGTTATGTAAACAGGTCTGTAAACAGACCTACAATCAGATTACTGCAACTGAGGACCATGGGAGGATTATGGATATTCTGGTATATCATCTTTTTCTTTTTCTGAAAGGCTTTGGCTATTACCCTTTTTTTTTTTCCTTTAAGAACAATAACTAATTATCATGACTCATTTCTGATTCTGTTGGTCACGTCAAATAAGAGAAGTCGAAGGGGTCCTTGAATTGGCCTGGCGACCAGGTCTATACAGTTTTGTTAAAATAATTGCTATTTGCAGGCTAACACATCGTAGCCAGCTCCTCTGGGTTTTGTTTTTCTTTGAGCCACATTTGGAACAAGAATAAACAAATATCATTGCAAAGTGATGAATTGGATTTACTCCTGGCTGATTCAGGCCTGGGCGATGGCCCTAAAATTCTTGCCTATAAGTCTGGACCTGTTGAGTTATTAAAAATCAGCAATGCTGGGGTGCTATATGCTGGTGTGGTGCAAATCCAAAGTCATTAAAGGACCCAGAGCAAGAAAATATTATGGTCTGGGTTGCCTGGGGGCTGAGCATACCTCACAATGCCTACGCATGTATCTAAAAATAGAGAGGGTCTTCAAACTCCTACACAAGGTCGACTCTTCTACTTGGAGAGAAGTAAAAGTTGTTGGATGTTTCTGGGTGGGTTTCCTCAAGTCTACAAGTGATTCTGGGTTCTTAATTTAATAGATATAGGGTGAGAATTTCCCTGAAGGTAAAGTCTTGCGCTCAATATCCAAAGTATAGTTAAGATAATTAATCTACATTCTTTTGACTTTATTTCTTTATTTGAGATAATTTTGTCATCTCTGTTCAATAGAAGTCTTGAAGTCTGTGGTATACGACTTAAGTTATTTTTTAATGTTTTTTTTAATCTTTATTAAACTTATTTATTTTTTTAATTTTTTTTTAATGTTTATTTATTTTTTGAGACAGAGGGAGACAGAGTGCGAGCGGGGGAGGGGCAGGGAGAGAGGGAGACACAGAATCTGAAACAGGCTCCAGGCTCTGAGCTGTCAGCACAGAGCCCGATGCGGGGCTCGAACCCATAAGTTGTGAGACCATGACCTGAGATGAAATCAGACGCTTAACCAACTGAGCCACCCAGGCCCCCAGGTTACACTTAACCTTGCCTATACCTTCAAAATCTTGCACGTGCACATTTTGGAAATTTCATGGGTCAAATGTCAACTATTTTTTGTTCAACAGCCAGTCTTTACCAAGAAACACATCAAACATAAAATTTGCTTCCAAAAAGTTTAATTCCATACTCAATCAATGACTTATTACATCAAGTCACTTATACGAGGGTCTTGGGAGAGGAGCCTAAGACATCTTTGCCTTGAAGACATGATGTATGTCAGTCTGTCAACCTAAAGTTCTTTGCAGTTTTACACTAAAATATAGACAGATAAGATTTAATTTTTTCTCTGATGGATCAGTTTCTCCTGAAGAAACATTAAAAACCAGCTCCAAATGTCCAGGAAGACCTAACAATCTATTTTACTCGTTACCACTTCTCACCATAGTATGTACAATATTTTATGACCTTAAGGAGATGACAGGGCTATCTTCTTCTTCTGTTTCTCCTTCCTTTAATTTTTGGGGCAGAGGTAGAGATAGTTAACAAAATGGGGTATGTTCGGTGTGGGAATTCGAGCCCCACCCCGGGCTCTGTGCTGACAGTTCAGAGCCTGGAGCCTGCTTCAGATTCTGTGTCTCCCCCTCTCTCTGCCCCTCCCTGGCTCACACTCTGGGTCTCTCTGTCTCTCAATAATAAATAAATGTTAAAAAAAAATAAAACAACAACAACAACAAAATGGAGTATGACGATTGGGCAATTTTGAGACATTTTCAGGTACTTTTGTTCTTAGCATCTGAGGCAATCAAGCAGCTCTATCTCTGTCTACACTGTGGCTTAGGATCTCCAAATTGCCCTGGGCAGGGAGGGGAGGACAAGACAGACAGGCAGTTCCAGGGAGCACTTGGATTCACTAGGGAGGACCAAGTGTTCCTTGTGAATTCCTTCAAGTTGCTGAGGCTGCCCGTCAGATTAAATCTGAGTGTTTAGCTCATCATTCAGATGTTGAGGGCCTTGTGCTGAGACCTGTTGAGCGTCTTGTGTTGAGACCTGTTGGGGGTCTTGTGTTGAGACCTGTTGGGGGTCTTGTGTTGAGACCTGTTGAGGGTCTTGTGTTGAGACCTGTTGAGGGTCTTGAGACCTGTTGAGGGTCTTGTGTTGAGACTTGTTGAGGGTCTTGTGTTGAGACCTGTTGAGGGTCTTGTGTTGAGACCTGTTGAGGGTCTTGTGTTGAGACCTGTTGAGGGTCTTGAGACCTGTTGAGGGTCTTGTGTTGAGAACTGTTGAGGGTCTTGAGACCTGTTGAGGGTCTTGTGTTGAGACCTGTTGAGGGTCTTGTGTCATTCTGGGCAGCCGTGCCAGGGAACCCCACTGACACTTAATGCCCAGAAAGTCACACTTGCCCTGGGGTAGACAGCTTTCAGAAAGCAAAGACTCTTGGAGATACTGGGCATAAAATGAAGAGAAAGGTGAAAGGGAAGGAAAGAGGAAGAAAGACTCTTTCCATAATTTGGCTATTGTTGAAAGTGCTGCTATAAACATATGGAAAGAGCCTAAAGGTCCATCAACTGACGAATGGATAAAGAAGATGTGGTTTACATATACAATGGAATACTACTTGGCAATGAGAAAGAATGAAATCTGGCCGTTTGTAGCAACGTGGATGGAACTGGAGGGTGTTATGTGGAGTGAAATAAGTCAGGCAGAGAAAGACAGATACCATATGTTTTCACTCTTATGTGGATCCTGAGAAACTTGACAGAAGACCAGGGGGGAGGAGGAGGGAGGGAAAAAGTTACAGAGAGGGAGGGAGGCAAACCATAAGAGACTCTTAAAACTGAGAGCAGACTGAGGGTTGACGGGGGGTGGGAGGGAGGGGAGGGTGGGTGATGGGCTTTGAGGAGGGCACCTGTTGGGATGAGCCCTGGGTGTTGTATGGAAACCAATTTGACAATAAGTTGTATTTAATATAAAAAATGAAGTCTCTGTTTAAATCTTTTACCCATTAAAAAAAAGAAAGAAAGAGGAAGAAAGAAAAGGAAGAATGTAGGGATGTGAGCAGAAGGAGAGAAGGGAACAACAGGACATTCTGTTGTCAGTAAGAAAGCCCATTTCCATTCCAGCCCTAAGGTTTGTTCATCCAGATATCACTCTATCCCTGGTAACACGGACCTGCTCAGGGCTTGGGGAAATTTCTCCAAGCATTTTCTAATATACGTTCTGATATGGGGACCTACAGGTGTTGGAGGGCAGGGTGGATGTAACTCTCCAGGAGTTAGAGGGTTTTACTGACAGAAGCTGCTCACGGAAGTTTTTTCTCCTAAGAGGTGCGTCTTGAACAAGTATTCATGAGGATTAGAGGACCGACTTTATGACGCATGAGGATTGGTTGACCATTCCCAAGGGAAAAGAAAAGCAGTCTACACAAGCTTGTTTAAAAAAGTTTTTTAAATGTTTATTTATTTTTGAGAGACAGAGTGTGACTGGCAAAGGGGCAGAGAGAGAGAGGGAGGCACAGAATCCGAAGCAGGCTCCAGGCTCCGAGCTGTCAGCACAGAACCCCATGAGGGGCTTGAACCTACAAACTGCAAGATATGAGGGGCTTGAACCTACAAACTGTAAGATATGAGCGGAGCCAAAGTCCGACGCTTAACCGACTGAGCCACCCAGGCGCCCCTACAAGATTGCTTTTAAAATGAATTTAATAAAAAACAGAAAGAATAAGGACCGCAGCCAAGGTCAGCCATCCAGATAGTGGGAGCCTTAAAACAGAGACCAATGGCGTAACGTTGGTAATGACTCATCTGCTGAAGGATCCCTGTGAGGGACAGCGGTGGAGGTGTTGTGGCAGGAACACAGAGAAAAAGGAGTTCTGAGATCCGGTGGGTCTCTTTACATGAAACCAGTAGATAAAGTTTCATGTCTTCCCAACCAGCCAATTGGTCCTGGGAGCATCTGGTCTAGCCAAAGTTCAGATGGCTACATTGAAAAGAGTCCAGATCTTTGCATCAATTTTCCAGATAGGAAATAAGTGGATGAAGCAAGTCTAAACACTTTTGCCATCTTTTCACTGTTTATTGTCACCCCTTTGCCCTCTTTCTCCTCCTGCTTTTTAAGTAAAGTATTATCCACCCATTTTATTTTCTTCTATTTCTTTTTTCCCTATATTTCTTTTTAAATTATGCAAGAAATGTAAATATGCTCACATGGTGGAAGATTAGAATATTATGGATGTACATGGAATAAACATGAAAACCCACTTCATGGTTCTCTATATTCCCACACCCCTCTTCAGAGGAAATCCATATCAATAGTTGGATATCTCTCTTTTCAGTTATGCATATGTCCGCATACATATACAGCCACATACTCATATATGCCCGTATTTACACATAAACTACATATATGAATATACTACACACATATATACACATCTATACATGTATACACCTATATACACATACACATATATCCACATCTACAACTACACATAAACTATATATGCGGATATACTACATATATACACATCCATACCTGTATACACACGTTTACATATCCACAGGCATACCTACAACTACATCTACACAAAAACTACACATATATGTACACACTCCTACATATATACACCTACACACATATACACATATATACCTACATCTACACATAAGCCATATATATGAATATACTACATATATACACATCCGTACATGTGTGTACATGTATAGACATAGCATATACACATAAATACACACGTACATTTAATTTATATGCTTAACCAGAATCGCGATATTCTTTTTTCCAAAATCTTCAAGAGATAGATGAAAAATTTGGCGATATGTCATTGTTTTAAGATCCCCATGTCTAGTAATACCTAGAAGCTAGTGTGTAAAAATATGTAACCAACGCCTGAAATTAACATCACCCTGTGTGCTAGCTGACTGGAATTAAAATAAAAACCTAAAAAAACAGGTAACTGGACATGTTTTCTCATGCGCACATACCTCCCATCTCCATCTCTCAGGATTGTTTTGTTAGCAAATCACAGTTATTTTGTTTTATTTATGGGTTATGTGTACTGATTGGAGAGGCCATAAGCCTTTGGGAGACTGAATGGGGTATTCTCCAAAATTCTTGACATCGCCGCCTCAATCAGAGAATTCCACAGGCATGAGTTCTTACATGAACTTGGAAGTACCAAGATTAATGACCTAAGCGCTTCAGTTTTAGCTTCAAATCTAAAAGTGGAAAGAGACCCACCCATAATTAATGGAATACTGTTGACTTAGACTGGTAGGCTTTTTGCCACAGAGAAAATAAATGTACCTGCTTTGCAAACAGCGTTCAGGTCTTACCTGTTCAAGAAAATTTGGTATCCTAAATCCAGACTTCTCTACCAGACCCTCCGAGCATGCTGTTTCACCAATCAGACAGATCCCTAGCTTCATAAGTTCCTTCGCCACGGGGTTAATATAAATAATAACTGACCTCATTCATGCGCTTGCAAAATAATTTAATTTTCCCCGAAGTGATCTACTCTCAAACCCTTAGGAATACCACAACTCCTATCCAGAAGAGCTGAAATTTTAATCTTCGAGAGATGCAATGTATAATAATTTATCGAAGTCGCCTTAGAACAGGAGACGGCAGGGGCACCTGGGTGGCTCAGTCGGTTGAGCGTCCGGCTTCGGCTCAGGTCATGATCTCGCGGTCTGTGGGTTCGAGCCCCGCATCGGGCTCTGCCCTGACCGCTTGCTCAGAGTCTGGAGCCTGCTCTGGATTCTGGGTCTCCTTCTCTCTCTGCCCCTCCCCTGCTCATGCTTTGTCTCACTCTGTTTCTCAAAAATAAATAAATGTAAAAAGAAAAAGGACAGGAGACAGCAAAGCTTTCAAAATTGAAAGTGGGAAGCCAGTTTCTAAACTTTTTTTATATCCCAAATATGGGATGGCGAAGGCTAAGAATTATCCCAACATTTTTAGATGGAAGAAGAGGCAAAAGAAAATATTTTGAACCTTATTTTACTTATATATTATCGATGTGCTGATGACTGACGGTGACATTTTTGGTCAGTCATTTTTTCTGGGGTCGGACTTAGGTATACAAAGGCCAACTTTCACCTATATCTACTTGAATGTCTCATAGGAATTACAAATGTAATTCCTGATTTCTGCCCTCTTCTCCTCACCATGTAAACCTACTTTCCCAAAGACATCTTTCTCAGTAAAAGACCCCACCACCCACCCAGGTGCTCAACTAAAAAATGTAGGAGTATTCTTGACTCCTACATTTTCCCCAGATCCTCACTTCTAATTCACCACCAAACCTTGTTAATTTTACTTCCAAATAGATCTCCAATCTTTCCATTTTGACCCTAGTCTAAGCTGCTGTTATCTCTTACCTGGATGTTGCAGGAGTTCCCCAAATGGTTTTCTTTTAATTTTACTCTCTCATTCGTCGTTTCCCAGATAGCAGCTAGAGTGATCTTGAAACCCTTGAATAGCTTCCCATTTCACTTGAACTAAAACCTTATCCCTTAAAATGGCTTGTAAGTAAAGTGGCCGTCTGTCCAGGCTTGCCGAACCTTGTTTATACCAGTCTTGTTTATATCAGTAGACTGAGTTCTTACTCTGAGCACTCTTTTTCATTTCTGAAGCGTCCCACTTTGGATGGCAAGTTGTGATGACTTTACTTATAAGCCCCTACAGGCTTTGGCATCTTTCCTCTTCGATATTAGGTCAGGCTCTCCTGCGTCTTGTTCCTCCTACTCTAGTCACACCAAGTACCTTTTCGCTACTCAAATATGCCAAGGTCCTTACTACCGAAGGGACTTCACACCTCCTGTTCTTTACTCCATTTTATATCTGTTTCTTTCTACCTTTAGCTTCAACATCATCCTGTAAGGTTGTTCTTCTCTGATTGCTCAAACTATCAGGAGAAGATTTGCCCCTTCCTGACCCTCTCTAATAGCGCAATGTTTGTTTGCTTTTCCTAGCAATGCATATGAGTATTTGCAAGTGTACATTACTTGTGCATTTACTGGTGCAGTAGAGTTTTCTTCATAGACAATTTGGGAAGACAAATGGGAAGAGAACATGTATGCTTTGTTTCAGCACTGAAACTGTGCCCAGCCAAGTGCCCGAGACACAGTAAGTAATCAGGATTTGTTGAATGGTGCGTGAGTGAATAAGTATATGAAATGGATGATTTGTAGTCATAAATTAGGAGAATTTGAGACTGATCCATTTGGGTGTAATGGGAAGAAACCCAGCTATAACAACTGAGACCGTCTTGAAAGTCGGCCATACACCTGTCTTTGATTTGTGACCAGTTATCGATTATCTTGAGGCACTGAGCGAGGGACTGAGAATATAAAAGTTAACAGAGTACCTTTTTCAAGAGTTGACAGTTCTTTAGGAGAGATCACCAAAAACAAGTTATTTCAGCACAATTGGAGCACAGGGAAGGAATAACCTAATCCAGACTGGGGTTTGAGGAATCCTTTCTCAAGGAGGTGACCCCAGAATTGATTGGGACAGTTGTAGATCAGATGTAACATTGTCATTTTTTAAAAAAAAACTCTTTTAAAAAATGTTTAATGTTTATTGATTTTTGAGAGAAAGGGAGAGAATGAGCATCCAAGGCAGGTTCTGCGCTGACAGCAGAGAGCCCAATGCAGGGCTCAAACTCATAAACCGTGAGATCATGACCTGAGCTGAAGTCAGACCCTTAATTGACTGAGCCACCCAGGTGCCCCTACATTATCATTTTTAAGTGAGTAATGCATTAAATAGGTGAGTGGACATCTGTATGCTAAGAAGCTTGCATTGTGACATTTAGATCACAAGGTTATAAAGGTTTTGGTCTCACGACCACGTTATGCTGTTAAATATGGCTGAGAACCCTAAATAATTTTGACTTATGCAGGTTGTATCAACCTGTATTTACTGTCAGAAATTACAACCGAGGCGTCTCAAATATCTATCCATTCATCTAAAAATAACAACACTAAATTTATCAGATGTTAACAGAAATAACCTATTTTGATGCAAATCAGCTATATTTTCCAAAATAAGAATCAAATTTGGTGAGAAAAGAAGCATTGTCTTACGTTTTTTTGCCAATCATCTCTAGTGTCTGGCTGGAGTTCTCATATCAGTTTTTGCATTGAATCTACTGTGTTAATGTTAACTTTTTGGGAAGCATATGGAGAAAATCCAGCTTCTTAGAGATAAGTAGTCAAGAAAGTCAAGAATTCGTGGACCATCTGGAACAGACCTGCTACTCTAGACAATAACCTTCCATTACATTTTGGCTGGTAAGCATTAAGCAGAGCCATGAATTGATATGATTTTTGGGGCGCCTGGGTGGCGCAGTCGGTTGAGCGTCCGACTTCAGCCAGGTCACGATCTCGCGGTCCGGGAGTTCGAGCCCCGCGTCAGGCTCTGGGCTGATGGCTCGGAGCCTGGAGCCTGTTTCCGATTCTGTGTCTCCCTCTCTCTCTGCCCCTCCCCCGTTCGTGCTCTGTCTCTCTCTGTCCCAAAAATAAATAAAAAACGTTGAAAAAAGAATGATATGATTTTGTGTTTTAGGTAAGTTATTCTAGCTGCTTGGTCAAAAACTTGAATGATGAGACCACAAGTTCAGAGGCTATTCCACAAGGTAATGTGACAGAATTAAAAGGACTAACTTACTCGTAGATGTTGCACGTGAGGGAAAGAAAAGAGGAGAGGCTGGCCGCATGGAAGCGGAATACAGGTTTCTCTTTGACATGACCAAGGCTATAATGTTGCCAGCAACTGTAGTAAGGATGACATTTGGAAGGGTGAATCTCTGTGACGTGGGAGGAAGGGGTGAGAAGTTCTATTGCGAATATGTCGAGTGTGAGTTCGGGTGGAACGTCCAGATAAAGATGTCTGGGAGACGTTGGATTACGTGAATCTGGTGTATAGGGAAGATATTCACAATGGTGATAGATAATTGCAACTCATCAGCAAACAAGTGGTGGCCACATATTTGAGAAAGGAATAAATTCTGCAGAAAGAACAAATAGAGTGTGGAGAGTGAGCAAGCAGAGACACCTGAAAACTGCAAAGTCAGGGTTGGATGGACATTGGGAATCTCACAGAGTGACCAAGAATGAGAATCACTGAGGAGGTGTGGCGTAACTAAAACTATGAAAGTACAAAGTTCATGGAGGCTCATGGTTAATGAGTCAGTTGCATCAGAAAGATCAAACAAGATAACAGCAGACAAGATGACTGGTGTTCTTAGAACAGTATCAGGAAAATGGATTGGGGAAGAATGTAGGGTAAATTAGATTGTGGAGGGCTGAGGAGTAAATTGCAGGTGCAAATGGATTGAGGAAAAGCAACATTTTCCTAGAAACTTGGCTGATGATAGCATGAAGAATAATGCCGTAACTAAGACATTTAAGAGAATTTGTCTGATTAGCATAGAGAAGACTTGGACGTGTTTATGAAGTGAGGCAATGAAGCCAATTGAGGGAAGAAGTTGAAGACATGTGCTATCAATCATCACAGAATATTCTGGCGAATGGAAGGGATTATCAAGAGAGTAGGCAGTATATATCTTTATCTTTCTTGTTTTCTTCCCAGTATCACAGAATGTTGATCTGTCAGAGAGAATTACAGATCAGTTGTAAAGACTAAAAAATTCGGCAGTAAGCAACAAATCATTTCTGTGGCTACTAAAGAAAATATTAAGAACTTTTCTACATTTAGTGACTTGGGATGAAGAATAAGAAATAAATGCTCCAACACACACACACACACACACACACACACACACACACACACGTGCGCTCGATGAGCAAGACCTTGAATAGGAGAGAGAAGGAGAAAAGGTGAAGATTAGGTAGATAGTAATGATTCTTTTACCCCACTGGTTACAAATTATTCTCTGCTTCTTAGGCAGGAGAGGCTAGCCATGATACCAATGCTTCTGCAGAGTAAACCGAGTGAAGTTCTCATTACAGAAAGCAGGTGTGGTTTTTCTCAACGAATCCTTTATTGTCCTCAAAAAGAATGGAAATAAAGAATGAGCTCCTTAGGGAACTTTCCCTAAGTTGTGCTGTTTGGAACACTAGTGTCCTTTGAAATGTTAACAAATCATTAAAAATAATAGGCAGTTTACAGGCAAATTAGTTCGGGAAACACTGAGTTAAGCAAAGCAGAGCAAAGCTTTTTGAACAGAAGGACTTCTCAGAATCAGTACTATGATTACATGCATTGGGAATTATTCAAGTGGGTGATATAGTAGGCACTATTTCCCAAACTTACTTAATCACTGTTTTCATTCAACACTCACTGACTTCTTGCCAGAAATGGGTGCACTAAGGAGTGTAGTTTGGGAAACACCACTCTAAGGTGTTCAACTCAGAAGTGCCTACCTGATTAATCAGGGTCGCGATCCTTGTGTTTAAAATAGGTAAATTAGCCAGATACCTCCCTGACCTCCACATACTTAAAGAATTTAATCTTAAAGCTTATTTCCAAAAAAAATTACACTGCAAATCGTATTCACACAGTGATTTCTAGTTTTGGTGTTACGATGTTCTGTTTTTGATTTTATAACACCTACTCACGTCTGAAAAATAGTCCATAGACATAGTAGACTGTCAATAACAATGCTGATTGTTTTATATTTAAACTCTTTTTTTTTTAATGTTTATTTTTGACACAGAGAGAGAGAGAGACAGAGCATGAGCAGGGGAGGGGCAGAAAGAGGGGGACACAGAGCCTGAAGCAGTCTCCAGGCTCTGAGCGGTCAGCACAGAACCCGATGCCTGGCTTGAACTCACAAACGGTAAGGTCATGACCTGAGCGGAAGTCGGATGCTTAACCGACTGAGCCACGCAGGCTCCCCTGATTACTTTATATTTAGATGAATTGTTACTTAACTTTGCTTTTGAGGTCAGTGGTAATATCCGATGGTAAGGGAAGCCAGGGGAAGGCATCACCCGTGTTTACGCCCCAAGAAGAAGCATGGTGTGCCCAGCGCGTCTGTGAGAACCACAAACCAACAAATGCATTACCCCTCCAACAAGATTTTGTCATTTGTTTCCAACAAGAACAAGATAAGCTTATGGGAAATGTTTTATCTCGATTTTTTCTTAGCTCATACTGTTCCTTCATAAGAAGATCGCGTGGATTTTTTTTTTTATCCCTGTGAAATGCAGAATGTGCATGAATTCCAACTCAGTGTAGATGAGAATCACAAAAGAGTAAAAAACATGATCCCTGCTCTCAATGAGTTTATAGTTAGCTTTGGTAGATAAGAGAATAAATGAAAACATCAAATGATATAAGTTTAAATTGTGTTACACATTATATGTGAAGCTTCATAAGGCAGTACATAGTTAATTGAAATAAAAGACAGTAGACAAGGCACTATGAGTCATATCTAGGTGCATATATGTGTATGAATTATATTACGACCCACATGTAAATGTATTTTAGACGTGCTTATATTAATTTGATGTCCCACCGAGACAGATGAGGCTTGTTTTTCTGGCTTTATTATTTTGGGATATATGGATGAAACTTGAGACAAATGTGCTTCTTCCACCAGTCAGCTAACCACTAAGAACATGGCACTATCCCTGTGTCCTTGGAACACCCAGTCCCATCTGGACATTGGCTGGGATCTCGACAAGTTTAAATTAAGGTCTGATCTAAAGGAGAGACTAGGTCCCTCCACCTGGATCTCAAGAATCCAGTCTGACACCCAAACCAGCCATCTGGTAACAGCCAGGCATTCCTGACATAATTCCTTGATGAGTCATTTTCAGAACTCTCAAGTTTGTGAAATGCACTGCTTTATTTTCATCCTCTCTCTCTCTCTCTCTTTATTTTCAGCGAGAAGAGCTTCCTGGTGTTGCTCTTCCTGTAAAAACATGATTAATATTCAGTCGTTGATTAGATCCAAATTTCTATAGATGGCAATGAACAGGTTGTTTTGTTCTTTCTCTCCAGCTGAGAACTCAGGGAAAGAACGTCATTGAATTTCAATTTCGACCTCAGGGAAATTCTTGATGACTTCATCCACTACATTATAGACTTCCCAGGGATGTGCCCCGAGCTTTCTGTGGAAACATTAAAACGAAATCCCTTTGAAAATGGGCCATTAAGAATATATACAAAAGAGAGGGTGGGCTGGAGAGAGTTGAAAGATCATGGCTGATCAACTAGCAGCTCAGTTTGTCATATAGAAATTATTAGTTTTTAAGAAATATTAAAATAATTGGGTTAGAAATTCTAGAGATGCTAGAACTTCTATTGCACCAAGACGTATTCAGGATATGCCATGTCTAGACAAAAGAGAATAAGCTGAAAGGAATTTACAAAAAGAATACTGTTCCCTGATGTATAGTCCAGGCTTTCAATGTCAACACAGTATTATCAGTTAGAAGTTTCGTAGCATATATCATATCCTGAACACGGTGAAGTTGATAATCGTGCTTTAAGTACATTTTCCATACTTTCTTAGGATTCGTGTTTCATTTATTGAATTTACTTGTCTCCTTCTTTCCAAAATGTCTTTGATTTTGATATTTAGTTAACAAGTGACATTCTAGGTAGGGTGAGAAGAAAGCCATAAGCAAATCAATAAATGCCTGCAATTGTAAGCCGCCAACAGCTACGGAAGGCTCAAACAGAGTCGGCAGCTTTGGGAAAATAGAATAACAAATACACATTTCATACATTTTAATAGTTAGATATAAGCGTATAATATTAATATATAGTGGTTGAAACATACATGTCTCCATCGATATCGTACACAGATATTGTAAAGATGTACGTGAATAAAAAAGCACCTACAGGGAAAAAGAACATAATTTATTAGTGCGATAGGAAAAGAGGAACAAATATTTCAACTTCAGGGCGCGTTGAACGCAATTGTGCAAGAAGCAGCCCCGGGGAGTTCTGAGGACTTTTTATTTCCCTAATGCAGTTTTCCTGAGGCTAGAATATGAAGTGCTCTTAATTTTAAAGGGCATGAGGCAAAGTGAAGAGTTAGCAATTATCTCTAAACGTGGGCAACAAACCACTTGCTTCCACTGCTCCCAGTTTTCAATAGTTATGGGTCATTCCTTTAGGCAAATTGTGAGACATTTCACAAGCTATTGACAGGGCTAGGTCCTAAGTAAATAGGAGACAAAAATGTCTGTGTTGCTATTATGTTTCATTTACATACCAGGTCTTTGAGGGTTTTTTTTTTTTTAAGTTTATTTATTTTGAGAGACGTAAAGACAGCCTGAGCGGGGGATGGGCAGAGAGAGAGAGAGAGAGAGAGAGAGAGAGAGAATCTAAAGCAGGCTCTACACTGCCAGTACAGAGTCCGAAGTGGGGCTTGAACCCACAAAACTGTGAGATCCTGACCTGAGCTGAAACCAAGAGTCACACGCTTAACCCCTTGGGCCACCCAGGCGCCCCAGGTCTTTGAGTTTTAAAACGGAATCCATTATCAGAAAGAATGGATGATATCTAAGACCTCTACTTATCCTCTGGAATGTAGCACTCTTGACAGGGATGCCCTTGGAGCATCCAGATACAGCAATATTCCGAGAATAATAACATTTTCATGAAGTTAGAAATGCATATTTCCAAAAATAGAAATGTAAGTATAATATAGCTTCGAGGGCCTCAGAATGAATTATTGGCTCCTCAAAAACCGGATCTATTTTGCCCCTCCTAGGAAGCAGGTGATCTGGGACTGGAGGGTAGGAATACTCAATCACAGGGCATTAGCTGTCTTCTGATATTTAGTGCCATGTTTTTTTTTTTTTAATTTTTTTTAACGTTTATTTATTTTTGAGGCAGAGTGAGGCAGAGCATGAACAGGGGAGGGGCAGAGAGAGAGGGAGACACAGAATCGGAAGCAGGCTCCAGCCTCCGAGCCATCAGCCCAGAGCCTGACGCAGGGCTCGAACTCACGGACCGCGAGATCGTGACCTGAGCTGAAGTCGGACGCTTAACCGACTGAGCCACCCAGGCGCCCCTAGTACCATGTTTTAAATAATGACATTATGCAATAATTTTTTTGATTTTAAAGTTGTTTATTATTTGTTGCTACTTTGCTCAGAACATGAGAGTTTAGGATTCTTACATGTGTCCCCACCCTACCCTAATTATTAGTAATTGAACCATGTAGGGTATTACGATTTCATTTCCCTTTTCATGTATCTTATCATTTTGCTTGGAGTTAATTCTTGCTTTACTTGTGTGTGTGTGTGTGTGTGTGTGTGTGTGTGTGTATGGTTACCATTAGGTTTGTTATTGTTTTAGTTTTTAATGTTTGGTTTCCTATGCAGCTAACACTAACTAGCTCATCCTGAAACTCACTAATAATCAATAAAACCGCTTTTCACGTAGTCAAATACATCAGTTGAACCTACGAGTTCCACATTTTTCCTGAAGCCAATTTTTTTGGAGTCCTCTTCCTCCTGCTCGAATCTGGATGGGTAGCTCTCAGGCCTGCTACACAATTGTCTTCTTGGACACAATTTCTTCTCTCCCGTCATGGGAATGTCTTTCATTTCTCTTACATGCTGGATCTCCTCTTTCCTAGATCCCACATCTTCCATTCTCCTGGTACGTTTCTCCTTTGGTAACTCCTCTAATAAATTTCTGGGAATCATTCCAGAATGTTCGGCTTAGATTGGGGCCCGGCAAACTAGAGCCTGTAGGCCAAATTCATGGCCTGTTTTTGTATAATCTATGAACTAAAAACGGTTTTTACATTCTTGAGGTGTTGTTAAAAGTCAAAAACAAAAACAAGGAATAATAGGTGGCAGAGATTATATATGACTCATAAAACCTAAAATATTTACTATCTTGTCCTTTACAGAAAAAGTTTGCCAAAGTCAGACTAGCCCTTGTGGTGATTTTGTAAAGGTGAATACCCTGTACCAAATCTCTTTGTAAATTAGAGTGATTTACATGATTTACATTGATGCAACTAGTGTTTTCTTGTTTGTCTATGATTTTAAATTACTGATTCAATATCTTAAATGGCTAGGTTATTTCAGGTTTTTTTTTTTTTTTAATTAAGTCAATTTTAACAATGTGTTTTTAAAAAACTGTGGGGTTTTCTGTTTTGTTTCTAATTTATTTTTATTTTATTTTATTTTTACTTTTTGGCTTGATCAGTTCAGCTAAGATGCTGTCAATTTTTTAGTATTTACATAGGATAAATTTTTAGGTTTCTTAATCCTCTATTTTCTCTCTGCATTGTATGTTACTAACTCCAAATTTAGCTTTATCATTCCATTCTTTCGTCCTTGTTTCTGATATTGTTTCTCGATTTCTTAGGCTAAATGCTTATTTTTTAAAATTTCATCTTTTAACATTTCTAATTCAAAGATTTAAGCTCTATACTTCTAAGTATTGCTTTTTCAGTATCACTCAGGTTTTGATGTGTAGTATTTTTGGGTATTGGATAGTTTTATTTTTTTTTAATTTCATTATTATTTCTCTTATGTCTCAGATATTGAACTATGTTTTTCTTTTATAAAAATTCCATTATATATGAAAAAATTCCAGATAAAAAGAACAATGCTGATTATATTTTTATTTAATTTATAATCTTGCTGTATTATGGGTGGAGAATTAAGTCTTTATGATACCAAATTTTGAGATTTGCCATTTTCATGATTTAACTGTATTATAGGCTAGATTAAAAAATTTTTTTGTACAATTAAAAAGTATGTTTTGGGTGCAACGTTCTAAACATCTCTATACTGAACTTGTTAATTGTGCTATTTAAAATCCATATACTTATCAAGTAGGGATAGGGATGTTAGTGAAATTATCTATTTCTTTAAAAAAATTTTTTTTTTCAACGTTTTTATTTATTTTTGGGACAGAGAGAGACAGAGCATGAACGGGGGAGGGGCAGAGAGAGAGGGAGACGCAGAATTGGAAACAGGCTCCAGGCTCTGAGCCATCAGCCCAGAGCCTGACGCGGGGCTCGAACTCACGGACCGCGAGATCGTGACCTGGCTGAAGTCCGACGCTTAACCGACTGCGCCACCCAGGCGCCCCTGAAATTATCTATTTCTTATTGTGGTTCTGTTGATTTTCATTTTACATATGTTGGTGATATGTTATATGTATCATCCTCCTAGTGAACTAAACATTTTATCCTGATGTACTGTTTCTCCAGTATTGCTTGCTATGAAGTCTACTGGATTTGGTATAAATATAGTGATGTTGGGCTTCTTTTGGCTAACATTGTCTTTTACTCTCAAATTTTCTACATTATTTATATATATATCATATATATATATGATATATATACATATATATAAGATACATATATACATATATATGTATACATATATCTTTTGTTAACAGCATATACGTGAATCTTTTAAATCCAAAGTAATAATCTTTGCTATTGGGCTGCTAAATTTAGTGGGTACATATTTATTATGATTATTTATATATATGGAATTATTTCTACCATTATAAATTCTTCCCCCTTTTCTAAATTTTTGAGTGCATTAGTTTCTTCTCCATCTTGTTTTTTAAATTATTTGACTTTTTCCCTCTCATCTTCTATTCCTCTATTGATTTTAAATTATAAACTCAATTTCTTTTTCATTAATACTGACCATAAAATTTTTTACCATACTCCTTTATTTTATTCTAACATGTGAGGATTCATTTTATGTATCAGTTTGAGGGGGTTAAGAGATACCCAGCAAGCTGGTAAAACATTATTTCTGGGTGGGTCTGCGAGGGTGTTTACAAAAGAGATTAGTATTTGGATTGCTGAACCGAATAAGGTAGATGGTCCTCCCCCGTGTGAGTCGCAGTGTCCAGTAGGACCCAAATAGAACAAAGAGGCAGAGGAAGGGTGAACGCGATGTCCCTGTTGGAGTTGGGCCCAGCTTCTCCTGTTCTGGGACACCAGGACTCCCCAGTTCTCAACCCTTTAGACTAAGATTGAGAACCCTGACTCATGTCTACAGCTAATCACTACCTTTGCCCTGCTACTTAACATTTTGGCTCCAACAGCACTACAATCCAAGCAATTTATCCTCTCTTCCATACCATCAGTGCACTGTATTTTTGTTCTCTTGTGTATTTTAAACAAATTAGAAAATATTAGTTATTTTATACAATCACTGCTTGTGTGAATTGCTCATATGCTTTCCCAATTCCTTTACTCAGCCATTCCTTCTTGCATTACAGACAATCTACATGTGATTATTCTGCCTAAAGGATTTTTTTTTATCCTTTCCTTTCGTAAATGTTACTGATGGAAAATTCTCTTATGGTGTTTTTTTCCTAAAAAATATCATTATTATTTTATATAATATATAAAATATAAAATATTATATTATATAAAATATATAAAATAATATATATTATTATGTAGAAAAAACTATTAAATAGTTTTTTTCTGGGTATGCAGTTTTAGGTAGATAATTGTTTTTGCATAGCGCTTTGAAGATATCATTCCAGGCATTTCAGCTTCCATTATTGCTGTTGAGATATCAATGAGTCAAATTGTTGTTAATTTGTCAGTAATATGTTTTCGTTCAGCCAAATTTTAGATCATTACTTAGTCTTCAGTGTTTTTCAGTTTTACTAGGATAGGTCTAATCATAGATGTATATTATTTATCTTACACAGGATTCTTAACTCTAAAATCTCTTGCTTTTCCATAATTTTGAAGAATTATTTTATTCTGTGTTCAAATATTTCCTTTCCCTTTTTTCTCTCATTTCTTTCCAATTTTATAATGCTTTTTGGGCGTTAGACTCTGTCCTCTCCTCCAAGTCTCTTAAACTCTTTTTTATATTCTCTTTCTTTGACTCAGTATGCTAAATTCTGGGTAAATTCTTTGGATATGCTTTCCATTTCACTATTTCTTTCTTCAGCCTGATCTGATATTCTGCTTAACTCATCCTCTGAGTTTATAATTTCAATTGTTATAGTTTTACTTCTAAGTGATCTATTTTTCTTTTTCAAATTTGTTTGGTAATTTATAGACACTTATTTATTAATATCTTAATCATTTTATTTTTAAAACCTATTAAGTATTTTTATTGAAAAATTTAAATATCAGAAATATTGGCTCATCCGATTCTGCTATGTTGTTTCTGCTGGTTTCCCTTTAAGACATTTTTTTCCTTTGTATATTTTGTGATTTTTAACTGTGAATTCATGTTCTGTGGAACATTATCCAGGGAAACATTTTACGGTCAATGTTGGAAGTGAATCTCTGCTTAGATTATTTTCACTTGATTTTGTGAGGTGACTGGGGCAATAGTGACCTAAAGCTACCTTAAAATACATTTTTGGAATGAGATGCTTTGGATTCAATTGCAAGTCTGAGTTTGGGAAGCAAATTCACATTAAAGACAGATTTTGATTTTAAATTTTCTTTTCTTTTTTTTTTTTAACATTTATTCATTTTTGAGAGATGGAGAGAGACAGAGCATGAGTGGGAGAGACATGGAGAGAGAGGGAGACACAGAATCAGAAGCAGGTTCCAGGCTCTGAGCTGTCAATACCAGAACCTGACACGAAGCTCGAACTCACGAACCGTGAGATCATGACCTGAGCTGAAGTCAGTCACCGAACTGACTGAGCCACCCAGGCACCCCAGATTTTGCTTTGAAATTCCAAGGAAATATTTTTGCCCTTCACACCACAAGTTTAAGACACGCAAGTTTTTGATATCCCCTTCTATGAATGTGTTTATATCAGCCCGTGCCATCTAATAACTATTTCTTATTAGACTCTTCACTTTGGATAAGCCCTAGATTTTTTTCTTCAGCTCCCTCCACACTGCAGTCATCAAAGCAGAGTAAAATCCACACTAGTAATTGTTGGAAGCAAGATTCAACAATGTATGCTAAAATCAGTAGACACAAAGTTGAGATAAAACAGGGTATTTTAAAGAATATGGTTTTAAAGAATCCCTCTTAAGATATTATTAATTACAAAAGGAAAATTAGTAACTTTGTAGTGGAGAAACCCAACAGACAACCCCTTAGCCACATTGTCAAGGTCAACATCACCAGCAATAGTATGTTGACATGGTGATGCACAGAGAAGAGAATCACTTCTGTGGTGTTCTCTCCAACAACATGGAACCTCAATCGAATCATGAGAAAACATCAGACAAACTCAGATTGAAGAAAACTACAAAAGTAGCTGACCATTTTTCTCCAAACATCAAGGTCATGAAAGACAAGTAACGACTAAAGAACTATCAGAGATTGAAGGAGAAGTACCAGCTAAATGGAATGTAGAGTCCTGAAAAAGAAGAATGTTGAAACTCCTAAGAAGTCTGTAGTTCATAATTTCTTAGTTTTGGTCATTGCACTGTGATTATGTAAGATGTTAACATTGGAGGAAGCTAGGTGAAGGATACTTGGGAACTCACCGTACTGCTTTTGCAACTCTGTCCTTCAAACAGTGGTTAGAGTGATACGATAAAATCCTCCAGTAGTTTCCAACTAACGACCAGGCCCCATATAGTCTAGACCCCTGCATCTCTCTGAAATCATCCAACCATTCTGTCTTTCATGTAAAGTATGGGCCAGTAAGGGATTATTGATCAAATATAGCAATTTCTTTCTTACCTTAGGATCTTTGCACTTGCTGTTCTCTTTGGCTGGAAAGTCCTTTCTGAGACCCCAGATCTCAGGATGATGGGATTTTTAAACTCACTATTCAGGGTTCTCCTCAAGCGTCACCACCTCAGATTGAGGAGAGAAAAAGCAGCCCTGTCCTGACTGGCAGTCATTCTTTATCCCATTTTTCTACTTTTTATAGCAATTACCATTTCCTTAAAGCTATCATTATTTTTTGACTTGCCGATCTTGCGCATTTCCCTCTAATACTCTTAAAAAGAGCAGTTTTCTTGTGTGATTTGTTCAGTGATCTACGTACGGGACCCAGAACCTAGTAGGCCCTCGAAAACATTCAGAATGATTAATTTCTCTCTTTTTCCCCAAAGCCAGTCACAACTACTTTCAGATGCTTTATTCACGTTGAGACATTAATGGTTGAACGGGAAGACGTACTTATCCCAGCTCTCTTATCTCACATTGGATGGAATTAACCATAGGAAAAATATCTATCATATGAAAGACATATTAGTAACTGTAGAACAGAAAACTAATTCTGAGTTTTAAATTCTTGCAGAACAGTAGAATGTGTGCACTGGAAAGAGGCAGTGTGTACAATATGGTAGTAAAACATTTGGGGCTTATCATGGATTGAATTCTACTTCGCCAGTTACCACCATTTACTTCTCATGACTTTGGGCAAGTTATTTAATGACTGTGCTTCAGTTTCCCCACCTGTAAGTTAGCAATACTGTTAATAGTGATCGTAAGTACAATATAGCATTTTATGAGAATTAAATCAGAAATCATTTTAATAGGGTACACTATTGAACTCAAAATGTTGATTCCATTTACCTTTCATCCCTTAACTTGTTTCCGTCTTCCAGGATTGATGAATTCCGAGACTCAGGAGTTAATTGCTTTAGCTATGTAGATAGTTAAGAATAGAGTTACAGTAGATACTTAGGTAATAATATCTCCATGTATTGCTGATTTCTGGCAGTATTTATATTAGATAATACATTTAAGCGTCAAGATAAGTGATAAGATAATTCATAATCAGATTCAGGGCTTGATCACTGGGAAATAGAAAGAACTTGGAGGTCAAGGCTTATTCCCCGAGGGATTGGATGGGATTCAGATTTCCCTGTACCAAACAGGAAGTGCGAAACTGGGTAGCAAACCTACACATGTGCCACAGTGTGGCTGTGAATTCTTCAGGGAGAATTCTTTCCCCTCCCATCCAATGCCAAGTTTTAGGCAGGCACATCTCCATGTCTCCTTCGATATGTGGGTATATTTCTAGTTTGCTTCGATATGTCAGGTTCCAGTGGTTGTTAGCTGATTATTAACTCTGCCATTCACGTATAAAAGCCATGTTTTTTTCTTAAATTTTCTTAAATTTTTTTCACGCACTTCAGTGTCAGAGAAGATTCTTTTATCATTAGTGGCAAACCTACCGACTATAAAAGCATAAAAGCTTTGACAGCTGACTTGAAACACATGTAGAGCAGGAAAGTATTAGTTCTGCTGGACAACATTCAGCCATATCCTTCCCCGTGGTAATGACCTTCCTTTTCTTCATTGGGCATTTCATGAAACATAAAACAGCCAGATCACAGGGACAGTGCTAGAGAGCAGTTTGAGCTATCATTATTGAAACAGCTTCCAACTACCCACATCTTTGAGGAGAGACGTGTGAGGGAGAGTGGGCCAGGCTTTCCTTTTTTCCTGCTGGTATTTGTTTTTGCCTCTGATGGTATTCCCTGCTCAGTAATATATGCTTTGACTTTGTGACCTGTCTTCCTGCAATAATTCTTTGGTGGAAAAATCCACTAATTCAGCCAAGAGTTAGTTCTTCCTCTGGCCCCACGTGCCTGGCCCAGAGATCACAGCTTTTTGGGTTAGCAAACACGTTCAGCCGGGTTACTGTATGAGTCATTCAGGACTCTTTCCCTAATGCTAGGCCAGTGGGACATCATTCTGTTTCCAAGTTCAAGATCTCAATTAATTTGTGTATAATGGAAGATGACTATAACCTGGGATAAATAACAATTGGTGAGCTAGTATACTAATCTTCTATATTTTTGGAAGTGGTGTTGGGGGAGAGCAGTAGCAGAATTGAGGAAGGAGAAGATGTATTCTTTCAAAGAGTAGAAAAGTCTATTGGCTAAAATTATCACAGAGTCTCTAACAGAAATGACCAAGCTTACTGATGACAGATAATAACATTAGTATTATTTGCCTCACTTGGAATTTTAATGCATTAAATTGAATAATTCAGGACACTAGATTCTGTCAGAAGATCTGTTGGCGCATTCCCGTTTGGTGTTGTATTATCTGTGACGCTACATGTCTTGGTTCCTGCATATATAAAATATTGACTTTAGAGTATTTAAGAATAAAGCTTGGCCCTTGTGTGCTGCTGGTGGGAATGTAAAATGGCGCAACCAAAAATTTCATTTTAATTTCAAAAAATTAAAAATAGAATTATCATATGATCCAGCCATCTCCTTCTGGCTTTATATCCAAAATAGTTGAAAGCAGGGTCTTAAAGAGATATTTGCATACTCACGTTCATAGCAGCACTATTCACAATAATTATGAATGGAAGTAACCCAGGGTCTATCAACGGATGAACAGATAAGCAAAATGTAGTACACACACACACACACACACGCACACACACACACGAACACTATGTAGCCTTAAAAAGAAAGGAAATGCTGTCACACGCTACAACATGGGTGAACCTGGAGGACATTATACTAAGTGAAACAAGCCAGTTACAAAAACACAAATACCGTATAATTCCACTTACATGCAGCATCTAAAGTAGTCAAATTCATAGAAATAGAAGTGGTTACCAGGGGCTGGGGGTAGGGGCAAAAGAAGGGAACTTATTGTTTCACAGGTACAGAGTTTCAGTTCTACAAGATGAAACATTTCTGGAGATCTGTTTCACAAGAATGTAAATATACTCAATGCTACTGATCTGTATCCTTAAATACGGTTAACACTGTGCATTGTGTGTGTGTGTGTGTGTGTGTGTGCGTGTTTTACCACACACAGAAAAAGAATCATTTTTATAAAATGTAGGAAACATTCTTTTTCTGTCTATCTCATAGGATTGATGTCAGGATCAGAAGAAGGTAGTACATGGAACAATGCTCGGCCAAGGATAATTCTTGCAGCACTGCGTGTGATAGAAAATAATTGGGAACAATCCAGGAGTTCATCAATAGGGGGCTATGTCCCCAGTGACATATCTGTGTATGGAAGACAATGTAGCTATAAAAACAAGTGATGAGAAAGCACTCTTTATGGAACAGTCTCTAAGAGGTTAAGTGGAAAAAAACCCTGCAGAACAGAATTTATAACATGGTGCCTTTTGCGTAAGAAAGAGGAAAATACGAATATATATTTGCATATTCTTGTATTCTCATGAAGAAATTCTAGAAGGTATCAAAGAAACTCAAAAATAGTTACCTGGAGTGAGGAGGAAATGGAGTGAATGGGGCCAAGGGTAAGAAATGAGATTTATCACACTTTCCGTTTAGATTGTTTTGATCCTTGAAACATCAGAATGGAAAAGATCATATGTGAAGGGGTTTTGAAAGCTATAAAGCATTGTATATATGTAAAGGGCATTGTTATGATCATGATTGATTATTTACAGTGTATTATTGATAATTAAGTACGTTGAGACACCTGGTCAATCAAAAAATTATCAGTCAAATTCCTTTCAGCTGTATGATATACCTAAACAGAAAACATTCAATTCCGGCACTCTTCAAGATCTCATAAATTTGGGCCGTGTTGATTTGTCATACTCTGATTTGCCTCCTCTCCCTTTCCCAAGGTCTCTCTTCTGCTCAAATAGTTTGATTTGTACATTTCAGTTGGAGGTGACACATCCCCTCATTGGCAGCCAGAGCTGGTATAGCCAATAAGATTGGTGCACAATTGCCATCCCACTTCCTAATTGGTGGGTCACTTCTCTTTTAGCTGCAGAGTGACTAAATGGGGGAGGCCATGGCCCCAGAGAGATATCTATTCTTTGATCATGAGGAAGAGAACAAAGCTGCCTCCAGCCCATGGTGTTATACCTCCCAGAACGGTGGTCTTCCAAGGGAGGTGATTTTGCCTCCCAGAGGACATTTGGCAACATCCGGAGATATTTTTTTATTGTCATGCCCAAGGAGTGGCCTGCTACTGACATTAACGTGGTGGAGACCAGAGATGTTGCTAAATATCCTGCAATGTATCAGCCAAGACTTATCTAGCCCAAAATGTCAATAGTGTCACCAAGGTTGAGAGATATTATCTTAGGAGAAACGGCATTTTACCCGAGGACTTTGAAAACCAGAGAGCGTTGAAGATGTATAGGAAGGGCTTCTTAATGCTGAAATGTCAGGACCATGGGGCAACTGGTGGCAGGATATCTTGGGGTCCTCTCAACACATATCACTGTGTGTGTCTTCTCAGTCCTATTCTCCAAGCTTCCCTGGCTCACAGTTGATTAATGGGTTAGTTTGCTTGCTTCACCTGTTATGGTGAAAGGCACGCCAATCCCTAACAGCAGGATTCCTAAAAGGTTCTGTTCCTATCAATATGCTCTCTGCTACCTCAAATATGATCATCTTCAAGGCCCATCCTCTGCCACCTCCATGCTGATTATTTCCTTTGTTTCCCCAGATTACCTCCTGTGTACCTCTAGTCTAGCATGGGTCAAGTTGATGGGTTATGTGTCTGGGCTCCCTATTGTAATGGGAGCTCCTTAGGAACGTACTCTGTTTTGCTATTACTCCACACAAAGTAAATGCTCAGGATGTTTGTCGAATCAGTGAATGAACTTAGCTTTAAAATGTGGGGAAAATCCTATTTCCAAGAGAATAACCATACCATGTATTTTTCATACTGTTAATAAAATCACATTTTTAAATGCACATTTTTTTTTTCCTCAGTAGAATGCAGTCCATCTAAAAGAGTCCGGCTTTGGGGGACCTGGGTGGCTCAGCCGGTTGGGCGGCCGACTACAGCTCAGGTCATGATCGACAGTCTGTGAGTTTGAGCCCCTGGAGCCTGCTTCCGATTCTGTGTCTCCCTCTCTCTTGCCCCTTCCCTGCTTGCTCTCTGTCTCTCTCTCTCTCTCTCAAAAATAATAAACATTAAAAAAAATTTTTTTAAAGAGTCCGGCTTTGTGAGAGGAACATATACCATGATGGCCAAAGGGGATCTCCTCTGTTGACATTAGTTGCCAGATTTACAGGTTTCTTACAGTTTTCTTTTTATATATTGTTTTCAGCACTGAAATAACTGAGTGCCCATTTTATACAAACCACTATACCATGTGATTTAGAGATACAAGGACCCATCAGACATGGCTGATAGAATCTGACTTGTGGTGGGAAACAGAAAGAGGCTCAGTTTTAAAAAGTTGACGAACAACATATGAATAATAAAAGGAGAACATGCAACTAATGAGTAATTTAGGCACAAAGTCTATTGACACTTAAGAGGCAGGCTTCAATCCGAAAACATTGTTCTCGTGATTGCTTACAAATGGGGGCTGTGCTCCAATGGGTAGAACTCTTTCTGCTCCGGGTTGCAGTGCAATTTGACGGGTGAGGAAGAAGTCTGTAAGTTTGTTGAGAAGTACCATAAATACACCAACAGGGCTGGGCTGCATTAAGGAATGACTTAGCCAATGTACTAGATGATAAATGGTGTGGCCATGACCCCTCTCCACCGGTACTTCCCACGGTAGGCTGTGGAGGGAATGTGTCTGGACTCCCTTACACAAATGCCAGGTAACTGCTCAGTGGTGCTCTGCGACCAGTTTCTATGGAAAGATGTTTATAGAAGAAGACCTGGCAAATTTGCCCTTGCGCCTACAGCAATGGTTTTCAGAGGGTGGTTCTTGTCCCAGCAGTGTTGGTATCACCTGGGAGCATATTACAAACACAGATACTCAGTCCTCCCTTCAGATGTACTGCACCAGATAGTTGGAGAACGGTGTTGTAAATCTTTGAACGAGTCTTCTAGTGGGTTCTGATGTCCTGTGAAGTTTTGAGAACCACTGGTCTGTAGGAAGCACATCATTAAGGATTTATTTATTACTTACCTGGTGTCATCTTTATGAGGGCTCAGGAGACAAATTCGTATCTGCTATGCTTTCTTGAGCATTTAAAAAAAAATCATAGGAAGAGAGTGAGTTATGTAACTGATCAATTTCCTGTTTCTCCCTGACCGCTAAAAAAAAAAAGCAAGAAATCAACACCCATGGGGCGCCTGGGTGGCTCAGTCGGTTAAGCGTCCAACTTTGGCTCAGGTGATGATCTCACAGTTCATGGGTTCGAGCCCCGCATCGAGCTCTGTGCTGATGGCTCAGAGGCTGGAGCCTGCCTCAGATTCTGTGTCTCCCTCTCTCTCTGTCCCTCCCCCGCTCACTCTCTGTCTCTCTCTCCTTCAAAAATAAACATTAAAAAATTTAAAAAAAAGAAATCAACATCCATGTCTCTTAAAATAGTACATATTATGGTGCACATTGTTGTATTATCTTCCCTCTTTGTTTTCATATTCCTATCCCTTTTCTCAGGTCCATTTGATTTCTCTATTTTATTTTATCGCATGTGTCCCCCTACATTATTCATTTATTTTTTTAAAATTTTTTTTCAACATTTATTTATTTTTGGGACAGAGAAAGACAGAGCATGAACGGGGGAGGGGCAGAGAGAGAGGGAGACACAGAATCGGAAACAGGCTCCAGGCTCTGAGCCAGCAGCCCAGAGCCCGACGCGGGGCTCGAACTCCCAGACCGCGAGATCGTGACCCGGCTGAAGTCGGACGCTTAACCGACTGCTCCACCCAGGCGCCCCTATTCATTTATTTTTTAATGTGGACTGCAACTATCTCAATGTGAGGGTGTTAGTTTGTGTTATGTGTCTGTCAAGGTTAACCAGGACTAGTGCATTTGACCCGCCAGTAAGAGTTAAAATGTACTTTTCCTATTCCGATTCATCTCTCATCTTTGGGCTTAACCGGCTGTGAAGCAAGCAGTTTCAAGTATGGTAGTTCTTAGGTGTTCCCCTGACCTCCAGAGCTTGAAAGAGTCCACATGCTTTACGGAGCTTTGGAAACTCTGGCTCCTAATACCCTGAGTCAGTCTGAAAACACGCCACGTGAATTGACTGCTTTGTCTATCCTTGGTTGTATCAGAAGTTACCTCTCTTGCACAAGAGATGTGTTCCTAAAAAGCTATATGTAATCTGAGCCACATTTACACGCTAGATGGGTATTGAAAGGAATCTTATGGTAAACCCTTCAGTACTACAAAGGATTGGCTTCTCCTGTAATGTATTTGTTGTAAAATCAAATTTTCAAAGGTCCGACTTTATCCATAGTGAGATTTACCTACGTATGGCTTATGGTACTCTATACATATTTCTACCATAAACTAAGGTAAGAGTTCCCTGAAGTGTAAAGGGTAGGAGAAAATCTGAGAATCAGAACACCAAAACTTTAATAAGGTGACGCTCTTTCATTGGCGAAACTTCGAGTCTGGTGATAACAACGGAGCATTTGTGAAAGGCTCACTTACCAAACTTTTTTTGTGAAAACAGAATTAAGTCAAACCACACTACAGCATACTAAGAATGTTTGGAAACGCAGTAGAACATTCCAAGATAAAATATTAGGTCATTTCAGGGCTTTAGGTGGGGTGAAGTGAGCTAAATTGGGCCTCAGATTGCTTTTTGGTGTTTTTTATTTTTCTTTTGAGAGCTAAAATATTTGCCTGAATGGGAAGAACAGGAGAAAGGGCATCTGAAATCCTGCCTCATTCATTCATTCAATAAATACATATTGAGTTTCTACTATATGCCTGGCAGTGTGCTAAATTCTGAGGATATGGCAGGAAAAAATGGACAAGTGTCCTGCTCACCAGAAGCCCACAATATAGACTGTAAACCAGGGGAGAGTGGTTTAGGTCTACTCACTTATCACCCTGGCTCTTTGTTCGCTAATGTGTAA
Organism: Felis catus; assembly: GCF_018350175.1. Lineage (NCBI taxonomy): Eukaryota > Metazoa > Chordata > Mammalia > Carnivora > Felidae > Felis > Felis catus. The sequence goes on from NC_058372.1 coordinate 16,256,518, forward strand.
AATAAAGTTGTTAGACTAGATACTCTTTCTCTGATGTCTCGGGTAACTCACAATGGCTTTGGTTCTTAAATCAGAGACCACTTCCTTGATAATGCAAAGAACTGAAAGTTCCAGAGTTCCTAGCTTTAGGGTAGCCAACGGATTGGAAGGGGGAGGCTGAAGAATTTGCAGAGAAGCTCCATTTCCTGAGTCAAGACAGTATTTCCAATGACGTTGAGTGCCATTTAAGATGATGGGCAAGTGGAAATTGAACCAAGGCTCACGTCCCCAGTCGTCCCCGTGGCACCGCCTGTGTTTTGTCTTCTTTTATTCCTTTCCTTTTTATTTTATTTTATGTTTTGCCTCTTCATCCCAGTCTGGTATGTGAGACAACTAAATTTGAGAACATGAGCTAGCAAAGTCAGAGCCAGTTCAGGTCAGGCGAAAATGAACTCATCCGTTTCCATTTTGGGGGATAAGAGTGGGAAGAAACAGAGATGTGCTCCAACTTCAGAGTCAATTAACATAGAGAGATGAAAAGCCAGCACAACCTAAGTCTGTGTTTTCCTGAGAGCTTTCTGGGTCCAGGATGAGAGCAGGAGGCCTGGGGAAACTTCAAACAGCCTGCACTTTCCTCTTCTGATGTCCACAGAAACAACAGACTAAAGGAGTCTTAAAGAATCACCTGAACTGAGGTGCCATTTTTGTTGGTAACACCATGCTCCTTGTCCTGGTTGGACAAGAAACTCTCTGATTTTTAAAGACCACAGGAAAGTGATAATAAGGTTGGCCATTACATCCTTTACCAGATATTCTGCTGTTGAACAGTTCTATCTATTGCAAATCTCACTCTCTGGGTTGACCTGGATCCCCATTCTAGAATTCTCTCCTATTTTCTCCTTCTGTCATTTGCTTTACTGACTAAAGAAAAGGGGGCCAACCATATATTCTTTTCCAGTTAAACACTGCACATCCCACATGCTTGTTTGGAAACAGTGCCATACCTGTGCACTGGTGACCTAGAGACGGCATGAAGTTCATCGTAGGCCCCAAACAATGTTCTCCTGCCCTGTTATTTTCTGCAATGTTTGCATTGTCTGGAAAATGTCCTTAGATTTTTCACCAAGTTTCTCCTCCATCTTGAATAAAATCATTCTGGATTTTAATTTTCTCTGGGTCAGCCTGGGGTCACCTATTAACTGAATGAACACAAATAGGTTCTTGGTGCCATCACTGAGTCGTTGCTGAAAATATGAAACCCCTGCAGACCTGGGACCTACCCAGTAGATATCACTCCCCCACATTATCACATTTCCTTCCTGGACTCATTTGCACTTTATAGCTCTCTTGCTCAGGAATTGCATTGCTAGTCCCCACGGCTCTAGACATCTGTTTTCTTAACATTAATTTCATGTTCTTTTTTTCATATTCCCCAGCTCCTTCTTGCAAAGGATACGCCTTGGCCCCAGGGAACACTGTCCTTCGGATGAAGTGATTGCTCGAAAATGCTTATTTTTAATTCTTTCAAAGCTTTGTGAAAACCTCTTTAAATCTGTACAAACATGACTGATTTTCAGACATTCACTCGGGACTTGTTACATGGCTGCAAACAGCTTCTGCATAGGAAAAGCACATTGCGTTATGTTTGTGTCTCTTATAATCCAAGAGGGTGAATCAGCTCTACACAATATTTAATAAAAACAGCAACTCATCAGAGAACGGTTACTTCTAGGCAAGAGTGTCTGGGAGATCATGCTTGCCTTTTGTCAGTTGGACTAGAAAGCTTTATTTTTTTAAAAATATTTTAATGTTTATTTATTTTAGAGAGAGAGAGAGACAGACAGAGAGAGACAGAGAGAGAGCAAGAGAGAGCGAGAGAGCATGTGCAGGAGGGGCAGAGAGAGGGAGACAGAGGATCTAAAGCAGGCTCCATGCTGACAGCCCAGAGCCTGATGTGGGGCTCGAACTCACAGACCACGAGATCGTGACCTGAGCCGAAGTCGGACGTTTAATGGGCTGAGCCTCCCAGGAGCCCCAGAATGCTTTATTTTAGACGGTAGCTTTATTCTGTCCCTTTTTTCAGAATTTGGCAAACTGACCTGTATGACCCAAGGTCCATAGACAATAGTAATTCATCAAATGGTTCTCAGATGGGCGAATAGCTCCTTTCGCTGCTTGAATGGGCTCCCTCATCTATGAACGACTGTTACCATTCTGATGGCGAATGAAAGATTTCTAAAATGTTCCTTCCAATTTCACACCAGATTTAGAACCAAAATAGAAGCCTTGTCCTTACTTTAACTGGTACTGTATTGACCAGGAAACAGAAAAGTTGCCTGCAGACTGGAAGCTAGGGAAGCCAAAGCGCAAAAGAACCAACACACTGATCTAAAGACACACGACGAGCCACCAGGCAACCTTGGAAACGAATCCAGATTCTCGCCTCATAATCCGCCGCTTACTGTCTCCCGAACATACGACGTGCTAGAAAGAGACACATCTGGGTTCAAACCCCAACGGTCACTGGTAGATGCTGTGACCTTCGATGACCGTTTCTCTGAGCTGCTGTTTCCCGATCAACAACGTTGTTGTCAAACCTCTCTTGGAGAGTTGTGAAGATCAATAAAGTGATGTCAGAGCGATGAGGATAGTGTGCGGAACATAGCTGGATGCTGCCATTTCAGCAACATATTCCTACCTCCATGGATTTTCCTTAATGATTTCTACTTTAAAATAAACATTAATAACAAAACCTTATGTATTGCTGCTTAGCTTCCAGATCTCTGGTGCTACATATATAAAAACAAGACAGGGGCTATTGAGCAGGGCACAGTCATGAGAATGGGGTCTTGATTGTGGACATAAGTCCAAGACTAATTCAGAGTGGATGTGAGAAAGCAAACTCTTCTGGAAATCCATCTCTGTCTGTACCTCTGTCTTCAGGTCTTTGTGTTTTCCCCTCATCTCCTCACATCCTAAGTTTCTGGCCACTACTTGTTTCTGATTATTATATTGTCATGCTTCATTTTCTTTATTTTTCTCCTATCATATATATTCCATATATATGCTTTTTATCTCTTAATTCTTTTCCGGCTTCTCTTGTTTATTCCCCGTGAATATATTAAGCCAGAAAACTGGAACATCTTCATATTGGTGAAGTCACAGTTGTGGGCTTCTATATCCTGGAAAAGTATGTCACGCAATCTCCCCACGTAAAGAACTGACTTATTAAAATCCATATTCTTGGGCTCCAACCCATATCTAATGAGTCTATCTGAAGTGAGGGGTATGTGGGCGAGGGTGCAGGGAATTTCTATTTTTAACAAATGCCCCAAGTAGTACTTCTGATCTGACAAATTTGAGAAAAAAACTTTTCCCCTTGGCCAGGTAGTTTTACATGGTTTACTGGCTCTGGGCAGCCTGTACCAAAATCATGAGTCTGAGAGAGCTAGGTGAGAGAATGTGGATGAGTTTATAGCAATTCATGCCCCTTTTGAAAAAATGTATTCTCTGATGCATAGCCTAAGGGTCTTGGTTTAGAGGAATCCTCTTTTTATTTATCAGACAGTGTGCTACAGAAGCTTTAGAATTCATACACAATGATAGTCAAATGATTTTATTTTTTACGCTGGAGATGTCCAAAGATCACTGTTAAAGAAGGGAAGTTTAAACAACGGAAATCAACAGGCTTGTCTCAAATTTTAAATGGTCCCTGTCTCGTTGCTGCCCTTGTAACACGTAAGATGGTTTACATTGTTATTTCTGATTGTTGGCTTTTGTCCTGAGCCCCATTCTCATCTAGGGAAGAAACTAGTTGAAACATGGCAGGCACAAGCAGAAGGCACAACTTTGATGTTTTGGGGATTGTGTGGCTAAATATCCACAGAGAGAGGGACACGATTTGCAGCCTGTCCTACCCACACCCAACCTTATAAGAGAGGATACCTCCCTAGGGATGTCTCCAAAGATCTGCGAATTTGTCACTCCAGTTTCTTCAGACACGTAAGCGATCCGGAACATTTTGTAAAGTTAGCTTTTTGGTAGAATCCAACCATTATAACACCTTAACTTTGAAGGAAAAGAATATAGAACTACTGTGTCAATAGGTCAAAGTGGATTCTGAAAGATGTCCTGCCTTGTGTGAAACACGCTCTCGCGTTGAGTATGCGTGCCTCAATGGCTCACTGAAGGTCATCTTGCCAACGACGGCCATTGACCCCCAAAGCAGTGGCCCACCAGCCAGCGGCATTTGATGAGGGGTGATTAAGAAGGGGTGTATTAAAGGCCATTGCCAGCAAGTTGATAAGGGTTAATGCAGGGAAGAAGCAGCACGTGGAAACAAGCCAGTTTGTTGAGCCAACACAAGCCATGCTAACCGAATCGTGTTCTGCTAGAAGAGCCGGGAAAATAGAGGAGCTCACCCTGCGGGGCAGACCACACACACCTGGTATGCTGTGTGTGCCACTTACGGAGATTCCATTCACATGTGTCACCAGAAAGAGCTTTAATTTCTGAACACTTCTAGAAATCAACTGACGCCGTTTACTCCAGCGGGAATGGCAGGCAGCCATCCTGGAGGATATTAAACAGTCCTCTCCCGTCTCCACAGTGGCTTATTGTCTCAGCATAAAAACATTTGTTTAAATATTAAACAGCGAAATCTCGCCTGGTCATTAAAGCCCATAAAAAAAAAAAGAAGAACAGGACGGAAATTGGTTAATAATCTTAGACTTTGGCCAACTGAGTGGCTGGAATGCCATTTGTCTTGGTGGCATGTCAACCACCCAGAGGAAGCCCCGTACATCACAAAGCCGGCTCCGTCCTCACACTGTTTACAGGACCCTTGTGATACGTGCTTCTCGTCTCCTTAAACGTGCGTCTGCCCGGTGAGATCGCTTGCAATTTTCTCAAAGGCCGTTTTGAATAGCTGTGAGCGTCTGGATTCTTAATTCCTATTTACCCCATAAGAGTGTTTTGATCTAGGAAGGACATACTGAGTGAAACGTGCTTCTTCAATCAACGGCAACTCAATTAAAATCGACCAGGATGCTTTTCTCAGTTCCCTTCCATTCCAGAGTATTAATGGATACCCACCAGGAGCTTGTCCTCTAATGGAGAGTGAAAAGGTAGGGAAGGTTCCTCTACTACATGCCGCATATTATCTGACCAGAGGAGATGACACCCTAGTTAATGTGTCACCCTGATCCTAATGGCTTTCTCCTTAAATGGATTTACTAACATGGCTACCCACCCCTTCATCCATCACTGATATATTTCCATGGGTCTTCCTACAACTTCTGTCAAATACAATGATAAGTAAGGAAGAAAGATGTCGGGCCACGTTTTTCTTTTCTTTTTCTTTTCTTTCTTTTTTTTAAATCTTTATGTTTATTTTTATTACTTATTTTTGAGAGAGAGACAGAGTGTGAGCGGAGGAGCAGAGAGAGAGGGAGACACAGAATCCGAAGCAGGCTCCAGGCTCTGAGCCGTCAGCACAGAGCCCGATGTGGGGCTCGAACTCACAGACCGTGAGATCACGACCTGAGCCGAAGTCAGACGCTCAACCGACTGAGCCACCCGGGCACCTTGAGGCCACACTTTTCAATCACCGGTCTACTCAGATTTGTAGCTCTTTCCCCCAAATGGGTGGCATTCTCAGAAGAATAAAATACTGTCATTGGTTTATCAATAAAAATTTTACAGTTCCCTTAAACATCTTGAAGTCAGTATATGAATAGCACAGATAGATGAAGGATAGCTATTTTGCTAACAGTACTTGTTATTTTTTCACTGGAATGTGATTGTTTGGGTTGAGTATAGACATATTTACTTAACTAGCTTTCAAACAACATTTGATATAGTATCTCAATAGCGGTGATGTGAATTTTGTGTGTGATACAGATGAGGGTAGGGGTTCCAGCCTCCTTTATTTAAATAGTTACCTGCTGGGGCGCCTGGGTGGTGCAGTCGGTTAAGCGTCCGACTTCAGCCAGGTCACGATCTCGCGGTCCGTGAGTTCGAGCCCCGCGTCAGGCTCTGGGCTGATGGCTCAGAGCCTGGAGCCTGTTTCCGATTCTGTGTCTCCCTCTCTCTCTGCCCCTCCCCCGTTCATGCTCTGTCTCTCTCTGTCCCCCCCAAAAAATAAATAAATAAAACGTTGAAAAAAAATTAAAAAAAAAATAAATAGTTACCTGCTGAGCATGTACCATGTGCCAGGCCTAGTTCTAGGTGTGAACTGGGACAAAACTCAAGATCCCAAGAGAGTGTCGCATCCTAGAAGCCAGGGGCAGAAGGGATATCGAGGAGAATAAAGCAAGCAAGTTACATCAGACACCTCCAGTCATAAGTCAGGTGGCATGGGCACCGAGGGCTGAGTATGGGTTTGACAACAAGGTCATAGCCGACTCTGCTAGTAGCTAGAGTACGAGTCGGGAGGTTGGAAGCCTGCTTGGAAAAGCTTAAAAGAGAAGAGAGAAGAGAAATCGAAGGACGTTCCAAAGAAATTTCACTTCAAGGAAATGTTAGCGAGTGGGACGGTAGTGGGAGAGTTTGGTCAAGAGAAAGTTTCTATTTTTTAAGATGAGAGAAAACAAAAGCATGCTTGAAGGCTAATGCAACTGAAAGTCAAAAGATGCGTTGCTTATAAAACCAGAGCAAAGGGCAGAAATCAAACTGTACTCGTGGGGGCTGTAAAGCGAAATTAAAACCTAAACCACGTTTTAATATGGATAAACTTGCTGAGTCCACAGCCAGTAGGTAGCTTTTAACTGCAGCAATCTGAGCTGTGTGCTAGAGACTGTGGAGTATTTTCATGTCAAGCTTTTATTTAACCAGGATGTTTCGGGGGATAGGACGTTTTGGTCAAGAGCCTGATATGAAGTTTCCCTGAAGTGGATTTGAATGGTGTAAAATGTACTTAACCCTAAAACTGCATTGAGTAGTCCTGAGTCTTTTATGGTTTATATGATCCCTTAAGAAGTTGCAAGAAGTCTCAGGGTTAATATTATGAGCACTGTAACATATTGAGTATAATACATAGGCAGATAGACTCATTTGGGACTAACCCTTTTACACTAACCTGTAAAGGGCCAGGTAGTAGGTAATTTCAGTTTTGCAGAGCCTAGGGTTTCTGTTGTAACTACTTTACTCCACCGTTGTAGACTAAACGTAACCACAGACAATGCTAAAGGAATGAGTGTATTCCAACAAAATTTTGCGTGCAAAGGAAGACAGAGGACCAGATACGGACCATGGGCTATAGTCTTCCAGCCTTTGCCCTAGAGGATGATTTATTTAAAAAAAAAATCTCTTGATGCTAGATAATATTATATTATGGTTAAGGCTGCAAAGCCTTAGGTAGCCTTGGGTGTCTCTCCCCCCCTTTTTGGAACTGGTGGATTGACATAAGTAAATCCCTGACGTGAAGGAATATTACAGCATTCAATTTTCAGATTGTAGAGCCAGAGAAAGTGGTTTGGGATGACTTTGTGCAAATCACTTAGTCTGTTTAGGTCTTGGTTTACTCGTCTATAAAATGGGGAAAAGATCTATTTCATGAGATGATTGTGAAGAGTTATGAGTTCTTTGTGTGTGTGTGTGTGTGTGTGTGTGTGTGTGCTTGTTTTACCTATATCTCCTTGTTTCCCTGGATGTTGGCTCTTTGGCATAATGTTGAGTATGAAAATTTTCACTTATGGGTTTTTTAGTGTCTGTTATTTGGATGTCACACAAGTGGAGGTTTGTGGTAAATCTCTTCGATAAGACACTTCACCCACCAAAGTCCACCTTCCCAAACCTCTGCATCCTACCTTGATTCTCCAAGTCAAATGACGATTTTTAGTCTTAGTATGGTAGTTTCTCACAGCTAGTGATAATATCTTTGAAAGAGTTTAACCAGCTTCCATTCTTTGGTTTGTGAGTATGGCAAAGTATTAAAATCAAAACCCTCATCCAGTGATCTTCGTCTGTGTGAGCTACTGTGTTGAGATGTGGTCACTTGAGATGGAACCATGTGGGAGTGGGTCCTGTTTGTCAGAGTGATACTGTCTCTTGTTGGTTGTGTACATCACAACTGCCCTCTTGGCACTCTTGGGTCTGTCTGGACATAAAACACTAGACACCTGCATGTTCACATTCTCATGCCTTCTAGAATGTCTGGAGACCTGGTGAGCTACACTTTGCCCGAGGCCTGGCTGATAGAAGTTTGTATCAGCCCTGCCGGACAGGACTGGTCACATCTGTGTCTAACTTAACCCCACAAAGTGATGGAAAGCGTCTTAACAAATGAAGAAAACCCAACTTCCCTTTCGTCTCCATTCGGCATTGGGAGTCCCTGCAACTCAGGGAGCAAATGGGTCATCTCCTTGAACTTGCTGGGCTAGAGATGAGTTACAAGTAGAAGACAGTCACTTCAAGCCCACATATACTTCATCAGATGCCTCTGTAGGAAATACTATTCGTGTCCCCATGTTAGATGAGCCACCGAAGCACAGAGAGGTTAATAATCTTACCAGGTTATGGATCCTTTGGTCCCATTGTGTCCGGGATCATCCCTTTGAGGCCATTACACTGGCCTGTCCATCTGAACGTGTTTTCTTCTTGTCTTCCATGGCACTTATGGATTGCATTACAATGGCCTGTTTCCCTGTTGCAGGACTTTGCACGGTGTCTCATGCTTAGCAGCGGTTCTATAAACTTCTGGTGATTCCATGCAAGAGGAAATGGTGTCAATGACACGAGATAAAAGCACTCATGCAAGAAAGAACTGGCTGAGGACGTATTTAAAACAAAAGGGAACACTTCTCTCAGACTCATCAAGATGTATACATGGAATACGTTTAGCTTTGCCGCACGCCCCTCAAACCTCAATAAATGCATTGAAACAGAGGGGCGCCATTGCTGTAAGGACACTCATTGGCGAATGCTGAATTTTATTTCAGTTCTAGTCGGCAACCCCCAATCCCACCATGGCATAACTCCATTACAGAAAATAAAACAAATAAATTCAGCAGGATGACAAGGAACAATAGCAGGAGCCAAAAGGAACAGAGGGAAGAAACTGGCCCAAACCGTTTTGTATTCTTCAGTTCTCTTTCATTTACTCCTTTTTGCAGGTCACTTTCCTTCTAATGAAACGAGTGGAGATGCTCCCTGCATTTCCCGTCTGTTGTTACTTATCTAGATGGGTGGTAAGTGCATTGGGTAGAGGTCACGTCTACACTCTCCAAGCCTTTCCAAAATATTTACACTATCGGTGGGGCCGATCCTTGTTCACAAACCCGACCCACCAGAGAAAAGAATGCAGAGTCTGTAGGAACCAACCAGCCTCCACTTGTGCTCAGGTTAAACTTTCCATCCCAATGCCAGACCACAAACAGCAGAGCGCCCCAGAAGTTTCCTGGAAATTGGGCAACACTGAGATGACCTTAAATCAGTGTTGCCTTGGAGATGGCTGCAGTGTGTTGGAATCGGCCCTGGGGCCGCGTGTCTGTCCCCGCTGACCTTGCCAAAGGGAAGGGCAAGGTCAGGAGGCCTTGGAAGAACCAATTCTGTGTGGCATATTGGTTTGGGAAAATATGTTTACACATTAAACCTCTTCATCTTTGGGTGTCTCCATTTGCCAACTACATGATCTCCTCTTTTGAATCACGGCATCGTCTCTTTGGTTCTCAGAGAAGGCTTATATTATGCGTGATGGCAAGGGCGGTTGCGATTAAAAAGTCGACGTGTTGGACAGACCCAAGTCTCTGTATCTTCGAGTTAGCTGTTAGCAAGGTGATCAGATGCCAAAGAGAGAATTTGGTTTGCCTTTCTTTCGTGCCAACCCAAGGCTCGTGTCCTCCTCTCTTTGGTCCTTCCACACCATTAAAACAAGGCTGGGTCTCAGCACAAAGACACTGCACTTGAATCTGAAGCTTTACTTCCATCACTGCTGCATCGGATGAAACCTTAGAAATCTCAGAGACCTTAGAAATCTGTAACCTGGCATCTAAGATCCTTGTTACTTATTCTTAAGGAACAAAGAACCTGCTGTTGAGTAGGTGGTAAAGAACACCCAAACTCCTCAAACATCGTTTTTACTCTAAGGGAAACACTTGTCAGACTCCAGTCGTTTCAGATAGGATTCCTGAAAAAGACATTTCTTTCATTCTTCTCTCCCTACAGGCATAAACATTCTGCATTTTACACTTGAGACATACAATGTTATCTACTTCTGGTGTCTTATGTAACTTTTTAGGAATGCTAGGAGACTTTCCGGGCTCCGTGAGGTTGGGAATGGGGAATGGAGAGAAAGGCGTTGGAGGTATGGAGGGGGGTGGGGTGGAGAATGGGGAGGAGAAGAAAAATCCACTGTTTCCATACATCAACTGAGTTGGCTGTTTGTGACAAGAAGTTATTGCAATTAAGATACAAGCCGGATGTGTGGGCTAAACAATTTCAGCTGATATCACAGGCATTTATTGATAATGAAAACTCAGAGGAAGGGCTCTGGAAAATGGTTGTCTTCAGCGGTTTCCTAGGCAAAGGGACAAACCATATGGGTTAATCAAAAATTACCGCATCTTATCTAGGAGAAGAGAAAACTGTTTATTTTACTGCAAAAGGAATGTTTCTGTCAAGTTTTAACGTCAACCTTTTGGGTTAGGGCTTTACATTGTACACTCTACCACACAGGCACATTGTTTTGCTTCAGACAATCATTTTGGAGTTGCCGGATGACCTGGCAAATGGCCCCAGCTATAAGAATAAGGGATAAACATTCAGAGGAGATCACATCCAGAATACCTTGATTGTGTGAGCCACCTGAACCCGATTAAACCTGTATTTGTCTATCAGGAGAATAAGTAAATACTCCCTCTATACCTAATGAACTAAAATGGATTTTGTTTGAAATTATGCTATTTTCTTTTTCTTTTTTTTTTTTTAATTTTTTTTTTCAACGTTTATTTATTTTTGGGACAGAGAGAGACAGAGCATGAACGGGGGAGGGGCAGAGAGAGAGGGAGACGCAGAATCGGAAACAGGCTCCAGGCTCTGAGCCATCAGCCCAGAGCCTGACGCGGGGCTTGAACTCACAGACCGCAAGATCATGACCTGGCTGAAGTCGGACGCTTAACCGACTGCGCCACCCAGGCGCCCCGGTATTTTCTTTTTCTTAAAAAATGTTTTTGAAATGTCTTATTTATTTGTGAGAAAGAGAGTGCATGGGGGAGGGACAGAGAGAGAGAGAGAGAGAGAGAGGAGACACAGAATCCAAAGCAGGCTCCAGGCTCCGAGCTGTCAGCACAGAGCCCGATGTGAGGCTCGAACCCACGAACCCTGGGAACATGACCTGAGCCAAAGTCGGTTACCCAACTGACTGAGCCACCCAGGCACCCCTGAGATCATGTTATTTTCAAGCAAGACGTTATCGGGGAAAAAACAAAAACAAAGACAAAAACAAAATCAAACAAAAAAACAAAAAAATAAATATAAAAATAAAGTCCTGAAATATTCTTTGGAAATGCAGTGGTAAGTTAATGAAAATAATTAGTAAATATCAGAACTCTTGAGAGAGACTACTTTAAAAGTAAAATATAAGAATAGAGCACTTTAGATAAATGCTAAGGAGAGAGTAAACAAATCTGGAAATATTGCTAACATATCCAGGGAAATGCAAAGACAGTATAAAGAAAAGGCATGAAGTTTTCCAGAGAGTAACACTTCAAGATCTTTTACTAAAAAACTAAATGGTGCATATGAAATGAGCCTTCATAATTAGTCACCACACCTTCTTTGCCCTCCTAAAAAAGGCACTTTGAAAATGACCTCATTTCCTATATCTCTTGGATGAACACATTAATTAGCATGTTCATTTTCTCATCCTCCGGCGCATGACTAAGAAAGTCAGGTCACTTATCACCAATAAAACAAAAATTGGAAAAAAAAAAAAGAAAAAAAAAGAAGAAAGAAAAGAAAACAAAAATTGGATACAGATGGTTCCCCGAAGCATATCTACATGAAAAAGATTGGCCTGCTAGGTTACTGAATGATACGAATGGGGTAATATCTCATTTGGGTTTTTATCAAGCTCAAAATCGCTCAAGCCCAGTCTGCATCAGTTCACAGACTTTCCAGAAATCACTCAGGTAAGTTGTTTGAGTTGGAACACACCTGAGATTATAATAAGGACTTAGGTTGCTTCTGGAAGACCTTCTAATAAAAGCTGAGCGCCAGAGAATTCGGATGAGCGGTCCCGGCTTTCAATATTTAGATAACGTTAGTGTCCGTTCTAGTTGGAAAGTGGCCTGTGTTGAATTTATCTATATCATAGACCATTACGGTGCCCTCATGGAAGATAGACTGTCTGGCTATCAGAAACAAGTATTACGGCTCTGCTGGTCTCTGCAGAACTTTTTCTAGGAAAGCAGAGAGGACCCAGTAGGACCCAGTAGTAGAGGACCTGTTCTTTGTGAAGCATGGACCGATCCATCCTGTGGCCCAGCTTTCCCTCTCTCCATGAACACTTTCTAATCGGGCAACCAGAAATAGTATTCTATCTGGACCCAAGTGACAGATACGTTGGTGAAATAGATGCATACGAAGAAATTAACTTTCTTAGATATGAAGAGATTCATGTGCGTTGTAGACCGATCGAAAGAGCCAGAACTGGGGCACCAAGACTTAAAGCAGCTGCATTCTGAGGAGGCTCTGTTTCCCTGGCAACAGCAGCTCTGCAGACACGAACCTTGAATTTCTTTTAATGTTGTAGAGAAGAACACCTAAGCGACCATAGATGGGGTTTTATCCAGGTGTGTTTACAAAATCTTCCTGGAGTTTCCCTTACCGGGGGAGAAAGAGGAGATTTGTAAAATTTTCCAGATGCGGGCTGAATAAGCCTAGAGGCTCTGATTCCGCGTGTGTCTATTCTGTTGTTTCTAGAGTATCTTTGAGGGTTGATATGGATGTTTCCAGACCCAAATTAACCATTTCGTGGGCCAACCCCTTCATCATTTATGTGTGTGTGTGTGTGTGTGTGTAATCATACTCTTAGGGAAACTGAGGGGAGGAAAGATTCGGTAGCTGTCAATATCTTACATCATCGCATGCACTTAATATAATTTCCAGAAAAGAAACGAATGTCAATAAAGCACTGCTCTTCAATTCTTCCCGCTCACCTCACTCCTCATTGAGCAAGGACCACTACTCAGAATTACACTCCTCCTACATGCTTTACTTGCCTTCCTTAACCCCTAGTTTGGGCAAATGTGTCATCTAGACTTTAATTTATTCTCTACAGGGTTCATTATACCTGTGGTTGCTTTTCTATAGCATCACAGGGGATCAGAATTGCAAGCATGATCTTACCAAGGAAAGGGAGCCATATTTATCAACTTTCATTTGAAGCAAGGTCTCTCTCGCACCTAAGTCTGATCCTCTGGAATGGTACAGAATTAGTCTGCTTTCTTTTTTTTTTCTCCCCTGTGTTTTGCGTGGAGAGCAGTTTTAGGTGTAAAGAAAAATGGAACAGATAGTACAGATAATTTGCATACCTCCCGTCCTGCATTCATTTCTCCCTATGACCAACATCTTGTATTATTGTGATATGTTTGTTATAAGTGATAAGCCGGTATTGATACAGTAAAATTAGGTAAAGTCCACTGTTTTAGGGGTGCTCTATGTTGCACAATATATGGGTTTTGACAAATGCATAATGATGCATATCCGCCATTCTAATATCACATAGAATCATTTCACTGCTCTAACACTCCTCCATGTTCCAACTATTCATCTCGCTCCCCCTGCCCCAGTCCCTGGCAACCACCCATCTTTCCCTGTCTCACCATTTTTCTTCTTCAGAATGTCCCATTGTCCTACACATACAGCATGTAGCCTTTTGAGATTGGCTTCTCTCACTTAGCAATATGTGTTTAAAGTTCCCCCGACGTCTTTTCATGGCTTGACCCCTCATTTCTTTTAACTGCTGAATAATATTCCATTGTATGGATGTAACACGGTTTATTTTATCCACTTACCTGTTGACGGATGTCTTGATTGTTTCCAGTTTCTAGCAGCTATGAAGAAACTACTCTCAACATGTGTGTGCGGGTTTTTATGTGGACGTAAGTTTTCAATTCATTTGGGTAAATACCTAGAGGTATGATTGCTGGATCGTAGCGTAAGACTATGTTTAGTTTGGTAAGACATTGCCAAGCTGTCCTCTATGTAAAAAAAATTTTTTTAATCTTTATTTTTGAGAGAGAGAGAGAGAGAGAGAGAGTGAGCAGGGGAGGGGAAGACAGAGAGGGAGACACAGAATCTGGAACAGGCTCCACGCTCTAAGCTGTCAACACAGAGCCTGACGCGGGGCTTAAACTCATAGACAGTGGGAGATCGTGACCTGAGCCAAAGTCAGATGCTTAACTGACTGAGCCACCCAGGTGCCCCCAAACTGTCTTTTAAAGTGGCTCTGTGAGAAGGAAATATTCTGAAACTATTTTTGGAAGGAGCAAAAAGGCGAGCGCACACACACACACACACACACACACACACACATACATGTATTTTTAAAGTAAGCTCATTGCCCAACATGGGGCTTGAACTCACGACCCTGAGATCAAGAGTTGCATGCTCTACCAACTGAGCCAGCCAGGCACACCGCAAGAAGACATATTTTGCATGAAATTCATTTGCCATTTGTATATTGCAAGATATTGAAGATAAACTAAGTAATAGAAAAGAGTCTATGATTTCTTCCTTATATTAAAGGGAAACCCAATACTATTCACACATGATGAAGACACAAATACATCTTATTTTAGTTTATTACATAACTCTCAATGTAATTAACCAATTCCATTGTATATCTAACCCTAGAACAGTGCCTGGAATATAGTGTGCCAATGATGAGGCCCTCGATTTGCAAACATTATTCTGGTCTTTGCCTTTATCCCTTCCTGAGTCTCAAAGTCCTGCAGCCTCAAATAACCCCCCCTGCCCAGAGCCCTTGTCATCGTCATGGCCATCTGCACCCTCTGCCAAAGAGCCAGAGGAACCACAAGGGCGCGGGCCATGCATTCTGCATGCGTTTTCTATTGCCGGGCTGGATCTATGTCCTTGACCTGTGGCAAAATCATTCGTGTGGCTGATTCCATTGTTGCCGTGAGAATCAGGCTTTTGTGTTGTCATGGTAGGTAGCAGCAGCCACTGCTTTCCCCAGCCACCCAAATACTGTCCTACCCTTCTCTCTACAATATATGATTCATATGTCCTGGAAACAGAATGGCCTCTCTTCCCTCCATCTTGCCTTCTTTCCTTAATGTACTGAGGGTGACATTGCAGGGTGATAGACATAAATAAGACACAGCTCTGTCTAGAGAAGCCGAGCTTCAGAGAGAGGGGTAAACATGTAATCGGAAAAGTGTAGGGCCATGCGTTAAGTAAGATATCCGTTCAGAATGCTCCCAGACCGCAGAGAGGTGCTGGAAGTTCCTCTAGGGTGTCATGGGGGTGGGGGGTGTGAGGTTTCGGCTAAGCGTTGAAGCGTGAGTAGGAGTCTGTTTAAAACAGATGGGGATGTGGAGGGTAAGATCGAATGAGAAGCGAGTCCCACTGATTAACATATCTCTGCAGAAGAAGTTAAGAAAAAAAAAAGCATCTGGCTAGAAAGAGGTAGTGATGTGGAGGAAGCAAAGAACATCTCGGAACATTTTCACAAACCTTCCCAAAGCAGGAGAGGCCCAGCACGGCCGGAGGCCCCCGAGACCGGGCAGGGTGCCTGCTGGTACCCCCGGTGCCTGGAGATGTGCATTTGTTCATGTGTGAGGGTCACTTAGTCTCCGATTTTGCACGAGACAAGCCCTGCTATCTGGGAAGCCAAAGCCTTAGTGTTCTGCATAGCTCAGAATATGGAGTGTCACGATCACTTGCTGGAAATCAAAACTGAAAAGTGAGTACCCTTCGTTCTTCAGATGGAAGAACCAAATCAGTGCTTGGCATTCCTGGACCAGCAGCATCAACATCAGCGGGAACTTGCCAGAAACGCAAATGTCCGGGCCCCACTCCAGATCTTCTGAATCAGAGCCTCTGGAGGTGGGGCCCAGAAATCTATGTTTTAACAAGTTCTCCAGGGAATTCTGACGCTGGCTGACATTTGGGAACCGCTGCTTTAGACAACTGGAGTTGTCCATGAGAGGAAGACTGAAATTTTAATCAAGCCTTTGTTTCTAGCATTAATAAGCCAGCTTCCAGTGAGAGAACAAACCTCATACAACTCTAAGGATGGGCCAGTGTTAGGATTTTAGCACAACTGGCCCTGAGTAATAGAGTGAAACTGATCTAATCCGATGCTTCACTTTCTGGAGATGGAGCAAATCTTCTGGATCTGGGCAAAAGAATAGAACACATCATAAAGATTACTGAACTATAAAAATTACGGTGTTTTATTGACGCACGTTGACAGTTCAGTTGTAAATGTTTATAGCACTTCATAAAGCATGTGAGAAAATACATCCATCCACGTGAAAGGCATAGCAGTAATCGAGGTTTGAGAAGCACTGGCCGGGGCTGGGGGGCCCTCTGTAATAAAGCCAGAGAAAGGGGGCTAAGGGCCAAGCCGTATTGATAAATATTTACAAGCAAGTCACTGAAAAGTGAGAGAGGTTCTATTCTAGTCGAAAGGCAACAGGTCATTCTTGAATAGTGGCCTCTGAAACTGGAAACAAATTTGTTGCTGAAATACAAATTGGAGGAAATTGCTTTTGTGGGAAAACATTTCCTCTCCTCAGTGGGTTTCTCTTTTGTGTTCTGCCTGTTCTGATCGTGGAATTTCAGAGGCAACTGGGACCTCCTGATAGGGGCTTGGCTTCTGTTCCGAGCTCCCCGTCCCCCACCCCCCCCGGTGGCCTTAGGCAAGGTGCCTTCTCACCACGTCTGCTTTTTCTCATCAGAGATGGTTACCTTATCACCTAACTGCCCGTCAAATGCTGCAAGAACTCCAGATGATTGTTTCTAAATACAGAGCCTAAAATAAAATAAAATAAAATAAAATAAAATAGCTCAAGGAGCTCACGGCAGTCATCCCAATTTTCTTCTCCTCCCTGCACTGTGAGTTCCTAAGTCTGAAGATTTTAAATCATGGCCCAGAGTTTGATTCCGTCAGGAAATCTTCAACACGGAAAGGAGTTTGTGCCTCTGAAAAACGTGAACAACAGGAAACCAGGACAGTTATCTTTTTCTTCAACTAATGATAATTGTCAAACCGTGGGATCATGCACGGACTTTTTTTTTTTTTAAGTGCCTCCTGAGCCCACCTCCTTGAAGTCATTGTTCAGAGGTCATTTGAGCGGAGAGCTTACAGAGTGATATCAAAGGGTGAGGGGGAATGGAAATGGGGGTGCCGCTCTTTCCCATGTGCGGTTAGGCGGGGAGCTCAGATGAGAAAGGAGAATACAGACCTCGCTGGTGTGGGAGAAGGCGCGACCACATAGGGACAAGTATTAAGTTGAATTTCGCCAACTCTTCAAAAGACACCCTTAGAAGAAAAGACAGCTTGGAATGAGAGAAACTATTTGTAAGGCGTATCTAAGGAGGGGTATCTAGCATCCCGCATATATTAAGAACTTCTACACGGCGACACTAAAAAAGACAGATAACCAAATTCAAGATGGCAGAAGACCGAAATGGACACTTGACCAAAGGAGATACTTGAATGGTCAATTAGCATATTCAAAAAGTGCTCAAAACCAATAGTTGTCAGGACGATGGGAGTTACAACTGCAATGAGATGGTACTATATGTCTACCAGAATGGTTAAATTTAAAATGTTTACTTATTTATTTTGAGAGAGAGAGAGAGAGAGAGAGAGAGAGAGAGAGCGCTCAAGCAGGGGAGGGGCAGAGAGAGAGAGGGAGACAGAGAATCCCACGCAGGTTCTACGCTAAGGATTTAAGAGAAGTAAGAATCTATGTCCACAAAAAGGCTTGTACAAAAATGTTCATGGCAACTCTATTCATAGTAGTTTTAAATTGGAAACAGCACAGGTGTCTACCAGTAGGATAATAAGCAAATAAATGGCAGTGTATTCACGTAATGAAACGAATTCATATAGTTTATGTAATGTTCAGCAAGAAGGGGCAAACTACAAAACACATGACGCTGTGGATGGGTCTCAAAAACAGGCTGAATAAATGAAACATTACAGAAAAACATACATGATAAGCGATTCCTTTATATGAAGTTCCGAAACAGGCACACAAATCTATGTTGGAAAGAAATCTAAATGGTGGTGGCCTCTGGGAGGCTATGCATGTGTATTTACTGGGAAGGGACAGCTGGAAAGTTTCTAGAGTGATGGTAATATTCTGCCCTAGTCAGTTCACGCTGCTGAAACAAAAATATCACAGACTGGTTGGCTTCAACAACTGTGAAATAATAAAAACTCAACCAAGTAAATTTGAAGATCTAATTGGCTTTGTTAAGTGATCGTGAATCAGGCTGCATCCCATCTGGCAAGTAGTGAGATGCTCCAAGGAATTGTACAAGATGGACAGTTTTTTTTTCTCCCAGAAAGAAGGTAAGACAATAAGTTATTAGCAAAAGAAAAGAAAAGGTTATTTCAGGCAAGGTCACCTTCTCTTAGGGAGAAGAGAAGAGGGTCTGATTAGATGGACTGCCTTTTCTTCCTTTGGGGGTTGGAGAGAACCCATGTGACAGATTACCTCATTGGTACTGACCTGAAAATTCAAGATTGGTTGGTTTAAAATTCTACTTTTGGAGAAGTTGAAACTGCAATTAAGTGCTGGCTTACTCCACCTTGGGCTTTGTGGTTTTCTTTTTTAACAGTTACTTCTTGTAGTTCTGGAAGCTGGGAAGTCCAAGATCAAGGCCCTGGCTGATCTGGTACCAGGGAAAGGCAGATTCCTGGCTTGTAGACAGCCACTTTCTTGTGTTTCCACATGGATGAGACAGATTATTTCCCTCGTGCGTCTTCTTTTAAGGAAACCGATCCCATTGATGGAGGGCTGTGCCTTCCTAATGTAATTACCTCCCAAAGGTGCCTGCCTCCAAATACCAACACATTGGGGATTAGGCTTCAAAATACTAATTTGGGGGGAACTCAAACATTCAATCCATGGCATATTTGATATCTCGATAGGGGCTCAGATTGCATAGGGTCTATATACATTTGTCAAGTTGGTGAATGTGTGCTTAAGATCTATCCATTCCATGTATGTAAATTTACCTCTAAAGGGAGGAAAACATCGTAAGAAAATATTGAGAAAAAATGTGTGTGTG
This sequence comes from Felis catus, assembly GCF_018350175.1. Lineage (NCBI taxonomy): Eukaryota > Metazoa > Chordata > Mammalia > Carnivora > Felidae > Felis > Felis catus. The sequence goes on from NC_058372.1 coordinate 16,275,772, forward strand.
TATGAGTCACCCAGGAGATTTGCAAGAAAACAACAACAACAACAACAACAACAACAAAACATATATATGTATTCCTGAATCCTATCTCCATATATTCTGATGGTGGAGCTCAGGAAACAGTATTTTCTAGACACATCTAGACACATCTAGACACATCTAGACACTAGAATGATCATGAGCGGTGGCTCTGATATGTGTACTGAGAACCAATTTCCATACCTCGTAGTAGATTGAAATGTGAAATGATCTGGCTATTTCCTCTGCTTCTCAATCCAACTCAAAAGGGTTAATGACTAAGAAAAGGATTCGTGACTAAGATGGTTAATGACTCAGTAAACTTTGAAACATTTTAAGAATTACCAAAAAAAAAAAAAAAAGTCCATTACAAAGTTATATTTGAGTCCTTCCCAGAGTAGATCTTGAAATTCCCATAAAAATATCAGAGTGCTGTGCGATGAGCTTTGGGGACATTTCTTCTTTTTTTTTTTAAGATTTTTTTAATGTTTATGTATTTGAGAGAGAGAGAGAAAGAATAAGCGGGGGAGAGGCAGAAAGAGGGGGACAGTGGATCTGAAGTGAGTTCCGTGCTGACAGCAGAAAGTCAGATTTGGGGCTTGAACTCACAAACTGTGAGATGGTGATCTAAGTCATGATGCCCAACCTACTGAGCCACCTAGGCACCTCCGTGGTCATTACTTCTTTAAGGCTTACTAAAACCTGATGAGGTAGGTTTTATCATGTCTGTTTTTTAGGTGAAGACATTGAAGCTGAGAATTTAGGTGAATTTTTTTTTTTTTTTTTTTTTTTTTTTTAGATCACAGAGACAGGGCCAGCTTTCTGGGCTATGTGGGGCCTTCTTCCTGGGACCAAAGATCTGCTGTCTTCTCTTGGTATTTTAATTATTTTATCATTGACTTTCTGTTTTTTTTTTTTTAATGTTTATTTATTTTTGAGAGAGAGAGCACAAATCGCATTGGTGTAGACAGAGGGGGGTGGACAGAGGATCTGAAGTGGGCTTTGAGCTGTCAACAGCAAGCTCGATGTGGGGCTTGAACTCACAAACCATGAGATCATGACCTGAGCCACAGTCAGATGCTCTACCCAAGCACCCCTGAATTTCTGATTTTAAAGTGAAGTCCAATGAGACAATGGAGGGTACGCCAGGAGTTGGAACCTTAGCTTAGAAGTGGTCCTTCCTCTTATTGCCTATCAGATGCTGTTGTCCTTCTTCTCTCCTCCCCTCCACCCTATGACAGAGAAGTGACTGTAGGCGGAGACCGATGTTCCACCATTGTTGTCAGCTTCCTGGCCAGGCATACAGGGAAGGTCAGAGTCTGTGAAAGGGGCAAGAGACCTCTCCTGCCTTGCCATGACAAGTTGTCTTACCATGTGTACTTGGTTATGGCAAGAGCCACTTCTCTATCCCCAATCCCTGTACCCATCCCAACCAGGAGGCCGCGATCCCTTGGAGACTGCCTATCAGCTGTGGGTTGGGGAAGTAGGCCTGTGGGAAGGAAGACTGACTTCTTCACCCCCATAAGGACTCACATTTAATTTTGCCCTGTCCTCCCTCCCCGCCAACCAATTATGTAACCAGCCCTGCACAGAACTAATAAATGACAGATTCAATTTTGAATCCAAGTCTGACTCACCCCAAAGCTCTTGTGTTTCACCATAGCTATGTTTAAGGCAGGGGATTTGGTTCTAGAAATTATACAGATAAGAATCCATGGCCGTTCCTTGCATCAGGTTGTTTACAATGATGGACACACTTCAGATAAAATACAGGCTGAAGAGTTAAAGAACAGTAAATGGCAAATTGACCTATAGTGTGACAAATGCAATGACAGAAATAAGCAGAGGGTACCATGGGAAGGAGAGACGTGGAACACCTAACCTAACTTTGGAGTTCAGGGAAAGCTTTCTGGAGGAGTTGCCATGTTAGCTCTAATCTCACTGGTGAAATGAACAAAACTCACAAAGAGCGTGAGGGGAAACGGACAGCAAGGACTGGCGAGATGGAGTGTGGGAAACACAAGTAGTTTAGTATATGTCCAGGTAGAAAATGAGAGCTGGGCTTTAGGGAAAAGGTGCTAAGAAAAGAGGTGGGCAGGTGACAGGCACTGGATGATGAAGGGTCTTGTGAAGCAGAGAAGGGAACAGAAGAATCACTGGCATGTTTTAAAGAGGCAAATGAGGGGTGCCTGGGTGGCTCAGTTGGTCTGACTTTGGCTCAGGTCATGATCTCCTAGTTTGTGAGTTCAAGCCCCACGTCGGGCTCTGTGCTGACCACTGAGAAAAATAGAAAATAGAAAAAAAATCATGTACTCTCCTGTGTCCAGAATAGAGTTCAGAGCAAAAAAGAAATGGCTACAGAAGTTGGAGTCCCAGGACCCAGGGAGGAAGCATCATGGAGTTTACCTGGGCGTGGGGTGGGGGTTGGTGGCTGTGGTCAAAGAAGTTGGAGTGTGGCTCTCCCATGTCTTGCTTCCTCGTTTGGGCTGCACATGGACAGTCATGGTGGCTACCAAAAACTGAGCCAATGAGGGTGGGCACTACAGAAGAAAGATGGAGAAGTATTACAGGAAGATACTGGTCTCTCAGGGAAGGGACTCTCTTTCTCTGATCCTGCTTTATCTCACCTAACGTAATGCCCTCCAGATTCATCCATGTTGTTGCAAATGGCAGGATTTCCTTCCTTGTTATGGCTGAATACTATTCCACTATAATATATCACATAATACACATTATCTATACATCACACTATATTTTATTGCTTCATCCGTGGAAGGACAGTTAGGTTGTTTCCATATCTTGGATATTACGACTAATGCTGCAATGAACATAATGGTGCAGCTATCTTTTTGAGATCCAGATTCCATTATATATGCAAGAGTGGGATTGCTGGATCGTATGGTGTTTCAATTAAATTCTTTTTCTTGAGAAACCACCATAGTGTTTTCTATAATGATTACAGTTAAAAATATGGTACTCAACACTCAAAAGTTGTTGAGAGCAGATATTAAATCACAGATTTTTTTTTTTGAGAGAGAGAAAGAGTAAGAGAAGTGCAGCATGAGCGAGGGAGGGCCAGAGGAAGAGGGAGAGAGAATCTTAAGTAGGATCTGCGCCCAACCCAGAGCAGGGACTCGCTCTCACGACCGTGAGATCATGACCTGAGCCGAAATCAAGAGTCAGATGTTCCACCAACTGAGCCACCCAGGTGCCCCGAGAACAGATCTTAAGCATCATCACCATCACCACCAACACCACACACACACACACACACACACACACACAGACACCAAAAGTTACCTCTGTTAACTCTTAAGGTGATGGGTGTGTTAATTATCTTGCTCAGGTAATCATTCTATAATATATAGGTATATCAGATTGTCATACTGTATATTTTAAATATATACAATTGTGTTTGTCAATATTCCTCAATAATGTTAAACAACAACAACAACAAAGACAGGATTCTAACAACCAATGGTTCACTTTTGCCATGTTCTACCCTCACCAGAGCCAGGTTCTGATAAATCAAAAGGAGTCAAAGTAAAGCTCTCAGAAGCAAAGCCTAAAATGCAACAAGTTAGAAAATGAATAACAAGATGTAGGGTTTAAAAAGTAGACAGACTGAAAAACAAAGACATAAATTTAAAAATTTCCCAAATAGCAGAAATGACTAATTAGAAAATGTTTTGGAAGAAAAAAAAATTCCCTTTGCAGTACCAAAAATAAAAACAGAAGACCTTACAATAAAATTCAAGAAATATACAAGAAACTATATAAAACAAAACTGTAAAACTGTAGTGAAAGACATTTAAAGACTTAAATAATTACCCATGTTCTTGGACAAGAAGATTCAGTGTTGCAAAATAGTTGTTTCTCCCCAAATTATCCCATGAAATTAATGTGACCCCAATTAAAATCCCAATAAGATGTTTCATGATATATGACAAATCACATTTATGAAAATAACCAAGAAAAATTTGTAAGTAAGGAAAGGAAACTTATCTTATTAGATATAAGAACATGTCATTAAACTATAATAATTAAAACAATGTGACATTAAAATAAAACATAAATACATATTAGTATAAACGAATGGAGAGTCCAGAATCAGACCATATATACATGGGGTTGTGGTTTATTGGAAATGGTTTCACACCATTGGAACAAAGACCGTGAAATAAAAGGTCTTTGACCATTACTTATTGGTTTGGGGAAAAAAACAGAAAAGATTGTGTTCTCCTTCATACATCAACAACATGGATTCCCAATGGATTATCAAAACACAAGTTTGAGTAATTTTTAAATATGTGGTTAGGACAGTCTGAACCAGACAAAAAATCCAGAAGCTCTATATGTCAGATGAAAGAACGATTGATCATCGATCAATCTATAGATAGAATTCATGCAAAGCAACTTAAAAAATCTATTAAAATAAATGAAAACATGTGTTTGTCAAAACATAGAAGTAGAGATAACAGACAGAAAAGTAAAATATGTTTTATATTTCTGGAATTACTAATTCTAATAATAAGTAAATGCCATATGTTATCATTTAAAGGTTTTTTTTTTTACAATTATTTATTTTTGAGAGAAAAAGCACAAGTTGGGGAGAAGCAGAGAGAAGAAGACAGAGAATCCAAAGTAGGCTCCAGGCTCTGAGCTGTCAGCACAGAGCCCCACATAGGGCTTGAGCTCACATACCGTGAGATCATGACCCAAGCCGAAGGCAGATGCTCAACCAACTGTGCCACCCAGGCGCCCCCATATGTTATCTCTTAATTAAAAACATTTAAAGGGTAAAATCAGTTGCAGAAACAGGTACTTTGGTTGAAAGTGCTAATAGGCAAAGTGTGAATAGGTTAAAAAAAATTAGAATGTAATTTGGGGCAATATCTATCAAAAACAAAAAAGATCCTCTCGACATTCCACTTTTAGAGAGTTTATTCTATAGAAATGGGGCTGCTTTAGAAATATGGAATTTTTAATAGCATGGAACTGTAATAAGCTTGAATGCCTATCAATATGAAATATTTTACAGCAATTAAACAGAATAGGATAGACTGTATATACCTAAATGGAAAACGCTGCGAGACAAATTATTAAGGGAAAACTAAAGCAGCAGAATCATATAGACAGTAAATCACACTTCTGCAAAAACTAACAAAGACAAATGTGTATGGAAGTGTGAGGGTGTTAAGGACAGACAGAAACGGGAGAGATTCATAACAAATCACTCCCAGTGCCTCTGGGGAGGAAAGTGGACTTTGGGATGGAGAATGTGGAGGGAAGTAAAGGAGGGTAAGGGCAGAAAGGAAATGTTTGGATGATTTGATATCAAAATTATCTGCATTGAAAATATATCTGTGCAGAATATATACTTGTGTAATACTTAATATTCAAATTCAAAGACTTTAATTTGTTTTTCAACGTTTATTTATTTTTGGGACAGAGAGAGACAGAGCATGGACGGGGGAGGGGCAGAGAGAGAGGGAGACACAGAATCGGAAACAGGCTCCAGGCTCTGAGCCATCAGCCCAGAGCCCGACGCGGGGCTCGAACTCCCGGACCGCGAGATCGTGACCTGGCTGAAGTCGGACGCTTAACCGACTGTGCCACCCAGGCGCCCCTGCACACATTTTTTAAAATGTGGTTTGCAATGTGGTCTGAAGGCCAATGAAAAATTTGTGTTAGACCCAGGGAAAAATGGATTTCAAAGCAGAAGCTTTTTATCTTCTCTTAGACTACATAGTCACCCAATTCCATGAATCTTAAAACCAAGAACTGTAGGATACCTTACAGAGAGATTTTTCCTTCTTATAACTTCCCAATCATCCACAAAGGTCACTGCTTAAACTGTGAGTGCATTTTTAATAGACCTATAATGTAATCCCTTATCAGTTCAGTCAATGCATTCAGTGAAGGCTAATTTGTGCTTACAGAAAAGAGACTAAAAAGTAAACTTTGCAAGGAAATGAATAGACGCTTTTGAATGAAAATTCCACTGAGTTGAGTTGGATGAGACTCTAAGAAAACTCGATTTTAGAGGTGTGGGCCATGAAAACAATGTGTTGAGGACAAAGTCGTCTCATACATTTAGCAAAATCAAAATCAGAGTATTAATTGATGGTAGCCAAGCATTTTTTAAAAAATTTATTTGAGAGAGAAGGGACAGAGAGAGAAAGAGAGAGAGAGAGAGAGAGAGAGAGAGAGAGAGATCTCGAATCCCAAGCAGGGTCTATGCTCACTGTGGAGCCTGATGCAGGGCTCAATCCCACAACCTGGGTTGGACCTGAGCTGAAATCAAGAGTCAGACGCTCAACTGAGTGAGCCACCCAGGTGCCCCTAGCCAAGCATTTTTATATGCAAACACTCAAATTAAGTTACATTGAATAAATGTAAAGACATACACATTTCAACTCTCTAGTGTGTTGAGTTAGCCTTCAAATATCTTTCAGGAGCTTATGTGTGTATATGACCTTCATTGCTGCTGACCTCATTGGTACTGGCTGTGTATCACTTGAGACCAGTAGAATCTGTCAATTAAAAGCATTGTCTTCCCATCTTCTCTGTATGTATCCCTATCCTTGGAGCTGAGTGTGTGTATGAGTATGTTCCAGAGAGTTAGTAGAGGAGATACCAAAAAACAATTCAAGATATGTCAGAGCCGGAATACTTTTCAAGGTAGTTGTAGAGAGAAAACTCTTCTGAGTGAAATAAGAAGACAGCTAAGCGGTAAAATTAATTACACTGACAATCAGCACATTAGGACTTCAAAGAAGAGAATGTTAGCCACTTTCTAGCCTGGAGGATTGAAACAGTGTCCAACTTGAACTCGACGTCCATCTAGCCTTCCTCCATCCTCTGTGCTTTTTCCGGAGATTTTTCTAGAATGTCTATCTTCTCATTTGCCCTCATTGTTTAAAAGTTTTTAATGGCTCTCTGCTCCCTTAAGGACACTGTCCAACTTCTGTAGAATAAACAGAAAACCGTAAGGATTTGACACCTTTTACTTTTCCCGGCTTAACTCTTGTCCCATGCCTCTGTGTCAGGCCCATTCACATTCCTATAGCTCCAAACAACCCAGGATGTTTCACACTTTTGAACTTTCTTTTATGAGGTCCTTCTCTGAGGTCTATTGCTAGTCACCATCATCTCCATTCTCCCTACTTGATGGACACTTATGCGTGCAAAATATTTGTGTATAAGGATCAGGCTCATGGTTCCATCTACATTAAGTACATTCTGGACTGCACTACCTTCACCAAATTGAATTGGCCATTTGGGTCCCGTCTATGGCTTCCAAATCCCCCACACTAGAATCTACGGTTATTTTATTCCTGATGCTTCATTTTAGGCTGGGAACCTGTCAAAGGACTCACACGTCTTCTTTGTCTACAAAGCAGGGTGCCCTGTGTCTAGCAAATAAGATAACAGCCAAGGAAATGCTGAAATAGGTTGTACTTGACTTAGGTATTGAGCTATTGGCACCTTTGCTCATACTTCCCCTGCCCAGAATCCTGCCCAAGTCCTTCCGATGGATTTGGTATGTGTTGGTCTTTAGGCAAAGATCAAAGGATAAAATCATGATTTCATTTTGATTTTGAGTGAAGAAGCTTTACTACCTCTTACTTCTCTTTGTATGTCATTTATTTTTATAAAATCTCCCTGCCAGTGGCATAAATATGTACATTAGGATTTGGTCTTTATTAAGTACTATATGATTAGAAAAATAAAACTAATAACGCGTATTTAATCTAATGTCTTTGATTATGGTTATAATAAACATATTTATATTGTATCATGAACAATTTGTGTATCATCTTTTGATGACTGAATCCACTAATGATAGAAAAAGTTGGCTCTCCTAGGACCAAAGAAACCTAAAATCTAGTTGGGATTGAATGAATTATAGGGACAATTTATACTGGGGACCCCCTGTAATCTGGAAACCAAAAAAAATGTATATGGTTTTTCAATTCAATTGTCATGACTACGCTAGATAGTAGGAATCGCTAACTTTATTTGTAGACAGGAGGAAACTAAATCTCAAAAAATTGAAACAACATACCCAAGATTACTGAGCTATGAGTAAAAAAGCTTTTCTTCAGCCCTAGGCCCACAGCACTTGAAAAGGAGAAACAAAGTCGTTCAATTTTAGCATCCTAGCAAAACTGTTAGGAATGTATCTAACATGAAAGGATATTTCAGTGGCTTTGTTATCAGGAGAATATTTCTTAAAGTAAATTCTATTTCTAATAAAATCCGTTCAATTCACAAGGAACATGTAACTTTTTGGTGAATAAGGTGGAGATAAAGGCTTGGGGTGAGGGGAAGGAAGGCCGTTATCTGCCTGGGAATGTTGATTAAGTCATTTTTGTAGCCCCTAAAAATGTTGTGAAATTTAGCTACCTTCAATTAATTTAGTTGTTTCCTGTCACACACTCCCTCCCGAAAGCCTTAACCTTAGCCTCTTTAGGAAGCTCAGTCTGAAAGTCACATGGTGGCTTTTAAAATTAAAGTGCAGAATTCTTTCTCAACCTTAAAGGAAGACAGGGTGTGTGACATTCTTTAGTGAGGTGTCTTTCTCTCTTACCTAATTCTTTCACCCCACCCCTGCGGTAACATGTAAATGACTAAAAGTACCTGGGCTCTCAATACCATAAATCTTCATGTAAATAACACAGACTCGAGCAAAGGCAAATAGCAGAGCTCTCGGATCTTTCCTTAGCAATGTTGCTACTATCTCAAGACCATGCGCATTTCACTCTTGTTGCGCAAAGGCAGAATTTAATTGAAATACGGGGCACACTAGTGCACTTCATGGATGTTATCTTTAACTGGAAGGATCGGCTCCGTGACTAGGTTTCCATATCATATTGTGCAAGAATTTTACACTCCTTTGTAACTCAGCTACAGTGTTCCTGATGTGGCCTTATTTCTTAGTTGTAGGAATCAAGGGTTCTTAAGTAGCAATGACTCACTATCTGAATAATATAATAAAACAACCTTGGAAGTCAATATGATTAAATGTGCATGTGTGGGTAGACGGCAAGCCATTCAGGTAGATTTAATCCAAGAGAGCAACTTTTCAGTATGCTACCAATTTATTGTTTATGATCTTTTACAATATTCTTTCTTAAAGGGACGTGTCCTTGAGTAGCCACAGACCGTATTCCAAAAACTATGTTGTAAACTTTTTGGGTTGAAAATATAATTAATTTCCATTGATATGTATTACTGTGTGTAATCAAAAATGTCCATTGAAGTCTTCATGGTGGAATGGGGGGGGAAGAAGTTGGATTTTAGGAGATTCCTTTTTTTTTTTCTTTCTTCCTAAATGTGTGTGTATATTTTTAAATATTTCATCATCCTAGCCGGACAGCATTTGTAATGTTCGTGACATCCCTGAGGGAACTCATTTAACACAGATAAATTCCACAAGTAGCTAGGAAGTGGCAGCCTCATTGATAAGCTTCCCCAGTCCACAGAAATTGAGCCATAACATTCCCATTAACTTTGTTTGGAGCAGTGATTAACGATAAAGGATAGAGACAAATCCAAGTTAATATAGATAGAGAACTGTTATTTTCCTCATCCTCCAAAATTTGGCTATCGTTGGATAAACATTCCCTTCTGTGGAGGCCTTTCTTCTTCCCTCACATTGGCATGCCAGCAATGTTGTGGATACTCTCTAGAAGGATATAGAATCTATCCTTGCCTGACCTGGTGCTCCCAGCCTTTAGAGCAACCGTTCCCTCTACATGATGATCACCTAAATTTCCACAATATCCACCTGCCATTTCAAAATACTTTTGCCCACACAGCTTCTAAATTTTCCCAGAAGAAAAAAATAAGAAGTACAAAGGAGGTTGTAGGAATTTAGAACAGTTTCCACATGGTAATATCTGAGAATTGCCTGCAGGGAAGCAGACCAGCAGTAAGACAGCCCAAGAGAGCCTTGGAGAAATGATCTACCACGAACCTGAATCTGACGTTCAACCTGTGGCCTCTGAAACTAGATTTTGTTAATTCAATGAAGGCAGGCCGACTCAAATTAACCAGTGTGGAGTGTCACTTAAATCTAGCCCATGTATTAATTTGTAATGAGAAATAGAACTGTCAGTGAAATGGAGTACTCATGGTGGCATCATTAGTGAAAACTCTCCCTGTAGTCAGACCTACATGGGGAGATAAATCACAATCAGAATTTGCTTAGACTCAGAACATAAGGAGACAGATGAACTGAGTGCTAAACTATATCAAGCTCTCAGTAGGGAGGGTCTGAGCTCAGCAAGGATTTCAGCATTTGATGATGTATTTATTTGCGAGACTCTAGAAGATTTGCTGAGGCATGAGACTTGAATTATATTTAACTGAGCAATTGTTTTCTGCTTGGGAAGGCACAGAATGTTGCCAAGACACAATTTCAAAGGAGAGTCTCTGTGCAAATAAAGAAAGGTTTATGGACAGAGAGAAAAAAATATTCCTAAAGTAAAACAATTCTCTGAGGCACAGACAAACCAGAAGTTAACCCCCCAAACTAAGTCCTGCCGGTTGATGGAGAGTTGCCCTAACAGCAGGGCATCAACAGTATTCTACTTCCTCGCCGCATGATTTCCTGTATTGGAGAGACGATGTTGTCCAGTCTCCATTCACCTGTCACCTCGCGAGAGAACGTTCTAGAAATGCCACCTGCAAGTGTCAGGTAAATGCACTTAATAATCATGCTTTTCATGTCCTGTGACTTCTCTCCCCATCTATTCATAATGTTGTGGGTGTTGATAGATATTCTCAAATAAGCATTTCCATGTGGGCCAAGAATATAGGGAAAGAGCAAACAAACGCTTAGCCTAAAGGCCACTTTCCTCAGAAGACGGACAATCTGAAAAATGAACGTAGAAATCTAGCCCTTTGAGATAAACTTTAGCATTGTTCTTGCAGTTTACATCATATATAATTACTTCACACCACACGCAGATGCACACACACACACACACACACACACACACACACAAACCTGAAGGTGCTGTACCGAGCAAGCCGGTGCAGGCAGCCCCATTCCTGTGACTTCTTTCTGAGGTAAGATCAGGCATAAGCAGTGTCAGGAGTTGGAAATGGGTTTTTCTGCCCATTATCTCCACATGCCTATTCATACATATGGTAAATTCTCCTCAGCCATTGCCAGAAGGCTTTTCTCAAATGTTTCGTAATGCAGGGTTGCCTGGAGACGCTTTAATTTCAAAATAAATAGTTCTCTCTTTTCCAAAATGTGTACAAATTGCCCTAAACATAGATACTTGGCATCTTGTGAGCCTCCAAGTTTGACATTGCAAGGCCCGCTTCAAATGCATTTTTGGCAAAACCCAAGTCCTTAATTATCTTTGAAAGAGTGGCACGTTAGAAATGTGCATGCTATTATCCCCGAACAACACCACAGGAATATAAAGAAGTCCTTTCTTCCGATGATACTGCAGGGCCACTAAACTGGGTGTAAGGGCATATAGACCGTACTACAGAGAGCAAGGTGTCATTCTCCAAGCACCTGCGTCTCATCCCCTCTGTCGCTGATGGGGCTCAGCACACCGATTAAGGAGCACAGTTTCACGTTCTTTCTGGTAACCAGTGTTGCCACTGATAATACCTTGAGAGTTTTGCCACTGTGTCAGTGCGCAGAGGCATGCCCAAGGGGCCCTACTTAGGCCCGCCGTGTCTACTGTCTTAACAACCAGAAACAAATTATAAAGTAATCATGGAATGTCTCAAGAGAAGTCCACGTAGGTCAGCCTGGGACTGGGACAGGTACCTGGGTATGTTTATCATGGTTGAGACCCAAAAAAAAATGACAATTTGAATATTTCTATCCAATTCCTATTTTGGTGCAGTTATTGAGGGACACTGTGGAGGACACAATATGCAAAACAAACCGAGCTAGATGGATACATGGTCTAATCTTTAAGACGCCCCTTCCAGTCTTGCTTATCTCCTATGCATGCTAGACGAACAGCACAGAAACTATTTCCAACTTATCCGAACTGAGAGGATTTGCCTTGAGACCAAACACAATTCGCCACTGTGGTGTTTCTCTGACATCTCATCGCATCTGGATTTTCCCGTCGCTTTTGCCCATCCTGACTTCTAAATCCTTTGGGGGGGGGATTAATGATAAAGATACTAACTTCAAATACGATTTCCCTATTTACCATGGGCTTTTTTTTTTTTCTCTTTCGCTTGCAACATCCTATACATTTCAGAAACAGCAAAAACCTGAATCCTCTCTGTTCACCTCTGAACCTCGTGGCTTCGTTTTGTCAGGCTTTCAAAAGGCCGAACTAGCTCCATAATGTGAACTCTCTGGCTGATTCAGAAACCAAATAAGTGTAACTCCAAAACAGGCAAGCCACTGTTTGCCAGTGAGCCTTTCTGCCTAGCTGGGATTTCTGTCGAGGAGGCTCACCCTGGTTAAGTCACAGCAGAGATGTGTGTTTTTTTTGTTTTTTTTTTTAAGCTTGGCTTTTCTTTTCTCACCCAACGCTCTGAAAGTTTCCAGATTTCTCTTTGACATAAGGAAAATACCTTCAGGATTCATTTTGTACCAGCTTGAACATTTTGTATTATGTTCGTTGTTGCTAATGAACGGATTTTAATTTGATTCGTTCTTTTTAAATCTTTGGAGGTGAATCATGACATTTCCAGGGTTTAGATAAGGGCCTGACTTTTGATTGCCTGCCCACCACATAAATGTCAGAAAGCAGAAAGTCATTGGTAACACCAAGCCGTGGCCAGGCACTTGGAGTTCATGTAGCATGTTTTTTTCAGGTTCACAAAATGCAATCTTTTTTTTTTTTAAGTGTATATATTTATTTTAAAAGAGAGAGAGAGAGAGAGTGCATATGCAAGTGAGAGAGGGCCGAGAGAGAGGAGAGAGAGAGAATCCCAAGCAGGCTCCACTGCACTGTCAGTGCTAAGCCCAATTTGGGGCTCGATCTCATGACCTGTGAGATCATGACCTGAGCCGAAACCGAGAGCTGGATGCTTAACCAGCTGAGCCACCCAGGCGCCCCCGCAAAATGTCATCTTATGTCAAGTCCATTTTCCAGCTGTGTTTGCATTTCCAACAATGCTAGAAGGGCAGCTCTGTTGTTGGTTGTTGTCTTGTCATCTCTATGTGCGAGACTCGTAACCCACTTGGGTGGTAGGGGGCAACACGCAGCGAGGTGGTGGTAAGATCAGCCTCCTGGGTTGGGTTGAGCAGGGTTAGGATATCTGTGCTTCTGTTTGTTCTCTGCGTGACCTTGTGTAAGTCACCGAGCTTCTGTGCGTCTCGCCTTGCTCCTCTGTTAAGAGGAGGAAATCATGCCTTCTGTAGCTATTATAGGGCATTTACAGGAATCACCATCTTGACATGATGCCAATATGGGCCGTGTAAAAAAAAAAGAAAAGCATCCTTTGGGTGACGCTTCATTAAACTCAAATAAAAGATTAAAGTCAAATTAAAGTTGAATGGCAGACCTCCCTCATATGTTAATATGTAATATATAGCGATATAATACGAATCCCAGCGGAGGATGAATTACCCTAGCATTACCCAGACTTATCTGGAGGCCCACAGAATACATATTCAGAAGAGTTTACCTGCTTCCTAACATTGCTGTGATAATTGAGCGTAACATTCATACTAATAATACTAATAACCATAATAACAAAACCAATATCATGGTAAAAAGTTCTGTGTAAAAAGGGAAGCAAGGAAGAGGAACAGAGGGTGCTTTTTGGAGGCCGGGGGGTGGAGGAGGGATAGTGGTAGTTGCGATTTTAAGCAGAGTCATGCAAAGAGGCCCAACTTGGGAATCATATCATTTGAGCAAAAGACCTGAGGGAAGGGGGAGAAGAAGCCATGATATCACTGGGGAGCCAGGGCTCCAAGCTAAAGGGAACAGCGGGTGGGAGGACAAGGAGGTAAGGGCACGCATGGTGTGTTTGGGGAGCTGCAAGGGTTTCTCTTTTTCCCTCATTTGATTTCAAGTTGGTGCAAAGGCATTTAGACATGCAGACACTAGTCAGCCTGTCTCATAGACCTGCCTTCCTACGCTAGCTGCTTAGGAGTGAAGGAACCAGGCCATAGAATTTATTCTTTACCCAGAGCAGAAAATCTTCCTTGGGAATAAAACTTTTAAAGCTAATGAGAAAAATGATTTTAAATGCAAGACAATTTTGTGTTACTTTTAAATGTGACGACATCCGAGGGTTTCTGGTAGGCCTGAATTATTTCCGGGCTTGCTAACGTTCATGGTGATCAATACAGGGTCATTTATGAAAGCATTTGCAAACTGTTGAGCACGTAGCAAATATCAGGGGTTATTTTTATTTTTAAAAATCGGACTTAAAAAATTGCCTATGATGTTGCCTCCACTATACATTTTGAAGGTATTGTTAAATTCCTAGCATTTACTAGTAACTGAAAGATGCCCTCCTTCTTTATTTATCTAAAACAAAAATATCTCAATAGTTTGTTTTTAACAAATGCTCTGTTTACCATAGTATTAATTTTCATAGAACCATGACCAAAGTAAAGAAAACTAAGTGCATTTTCTTGCTTACCTTCATAAACCTCTGTTGGGGGTATAAGTTAATACCACCTTTCCACTAGGTGATTTGGCAACCTGTACCAAGAGTTCTAAAAGAATTTGTATAAAATCCTTGTGGTTGTACTCCGAAGGATCTTGAGGAAATCATAAGTGATAAGGAAAGAGGTAGATTTGCAAAGACGTTTTACACAGAATTATTTATTTATTTATTTATTTTTTTTTTAATTTTTTTTTCAACGTTTATTTATTTTTGGGACAGAGAGAGACAGAGCATGAACGGGGGAGGGGCAGAGAGAGAGGGAGACACAGAATCCGAAACAGGCTCCAGGCTCCGAGCCATCAGCCCAGAGCCTGACGCGGGGCTCGAACTCCCGGACCGCGAGATCGTGACCTGGCTGAAGTCGGACGCTTAACCGACTGCGCCACCCAGGCGCCCCTACACAGAATTATTTATAATAACAAACACTGCAAACAACTTTGGTGTGTCAATTATGGTATATCGGTAAAAAACGAATCCATTTATAAAAGTGGTCTTTGCGTAGAATTTTAGTAGCGTAGAAACTTGCTTATGATACAAAGGTGAGTGGAAGAAAAACAGGATGCAAAATTGTGGACAAACGTGGTCCAGTAAAGGCATAAAGTAAAACGCAGAGCAGAATACGGCAAAATGAAAGCAGTGACTAAGTCTGAATTTGGGGATGCGATGTTGGTGCCTTGTATTGTATTTTTGGAATTCCTTAACGGTTGTAACTATAATATATTCAATAAAGGTACCAATCTTACCCTCTGTTATTGGTCTCAGGAATATTTCACAATTGTTGACATAACCATATATTAAAAATCCCTTCTTCTCTGCCTTGTCAACAACAGAGAGCATCAATGATGTCTGAGCAGACAAGGAAACGGATAATCCGTCGTCACGATTAAAAGGTTGAAAACAAGAACTTTAAAAGATCCCTCAATGTACATACTTCGATATCAATATGTGCTTTAGAAGGTGTGTTTTATGACATTTCTGTCTTAAATGAGTCAGTGGCTCTCCAAACTTACTCTCCTGCCTTTTTCAAAGCCACTGGAGAAGATAGCCTTTCAAATGAAACGCACATACCTCCCTAATTATGTCTGCTGTTAAACTTAACTTGAGGAAAGTTTGGGGAAGTGATTTTGTAATAGGCCAGTTAGCTATTGTACTTGAATTATAAAATGCATAATGAGCAACTATGCCCTGGACCGAACTGAGTAAGGCATCTTCTTTTTTTTTTTTATTTTTAAAAAAAAATTTTTTTTCCACGTTTTTATTTATTTTTGGGACAGAGAGAGACAGAGCATGAACGGGGGAAGGGCAGAGAGAGAGGGAGACACAGAATCGGAAACAGGCTCCAGGCTCTGAGCCATCAGCCCAGAGCCCGATGCGGGGCTCGAACTCACGGACCGCGAGATCGTGACCTGGCTGATGTCGGACGCTTAACTGACTGCGCCACCCAGGCGCCCCGAGTAAGGCATCTTCTTACATAGTCAACGAAATGATCTCAGTTAAGGCCACGAGTTGCTACGTTTTTCTTCTACTCTTAGCATCTGGAATGCAGTATCTTAGGAGTCCATTGGAAATGACCTCCAACTTCTCAGTAACTTGGCTCTTGCCCTGTTTCAAATTCACTGTCTAGAATGTTCTTGGGGCAGGGTGGTCCCACCAGACGACCAGGGATGAAGTGGCTGCTCTATGAACAACAATTTCGCCTCTGCCAACTTGTCTTTTTTTTTTTTTTTTTTTTTTTTACCATTTTTCTGGAGTAATGACAAATGCCCGTGTCTCCCCCACCAGAAATAGAAGCTACATTGTAACTCACCCAGCCAAGACCCTGCAAGAGACAGTAATTTATATGTCGTTAACAGTATTTGCCACATGCCTTCAAAAAAATCTACTGTTCAGTTCTTATCTGGCAAACTACAGAAATAGGAGTTTTGTTTCCTGTTATTGCTGTACCCGTGGAGTTGGAGAAACGCTCTTGATTTCCTTTCATAAAGTTTTCTTTCTGAAACAATCAGGACTGTAGTAAACATTGACCCAAAAAAGAGGGTTCATTTCATGAACTTCCAGTAATGCTGCGCTCCGAGTATTGTTTTCGTCGTAAAAGATATGAACGTTTAATTATTAATGTCACAAGGATATTTCGTTTGTTTCGATGGCTGATATTTTCACCAAAGGTTTCCCATATCCCAGGCACTGCTGTGTTCCGGGACAAAGAGGTGAGTGGTGCCATGCTTTCTGACCCCACTCCCCCAAGCCTAAGCTCATCGGTTTAAAGGTGACATAAGTCAATGTTATTGCAGTTGTGGAGGAACCCCCGAAGTCCAGCTTCCTATAATCTCACGGCACGGAAGAATTTTAGACATTCCTGACTGGGTTTAATCTTGGTGGTTTATGCCCCCTGGATACAAGGGATCCTCAGAGCCTAGTCTGAGCTTTCTCTTTCAAGTCTCTCAAACAGTTATATTGTCCCTATTCCCAAGGCTTAGGCCACCTCTTTGGGTGTTAGGCTTCTAAAGCCTTTGTCTTTCTCCGTGGTTTCACTAAAATTGTCTCTTTTTCTTTCCGAATGGCTTACGGTTCCACCAACTCGTCCAAATGTCCCCGCATCCATGCATGACCACGCCTTTTCTAACACCGTGCTTGACACGTGCTTTTCGTGGTCAACAATGGAGTTCAAGAGACGGGAAGATATTAAAGATAACAGCCATTTTCCTAGGAAAGAAAGAAAAAAACCCTCCCAATTTCTTCCCACCAAATAACACATTTACAACATAAAACATTCCTCTGCTGCTAACATTCTACTCTCCATATCAGAATTCGCTTGTCCCACCCACTGGCTTGACATTCTGAAGCTGATCCAACTGTCCTTACCCTGACTTGTCCTCCAGGAAGTCCAAATGCCTGTCTTGGTGACCAGCCTGGTAACCCAGTGTTTCTGAGAGAAGGGTGTTGCTTAGACCTCATGGGGTTTGCCTGAAAACCGCCGGGCCCAAAATATGATCTGAACCATTTTTACTGCCATACCTCAGACAGAAAGCCCAGGATGCCCAGGCTGGGATCCATCCCTTGGCAACATTCTCTCGTGCTGAAGTGCTCCACCTGCTGGTCTAGAATCCTTCCTGTCATTTCTGGTCCTCTCCACCCATCCTCTACTGGGCCCATCCAGGGATGAGTTCGTCTTCAGGTTCTGATCCTTCTCTCTGCCTTCTGTCTAAATGCCAGCTGAGTCCTGGTTCGTCTAAGTTCTGCCTTGGCTATGGGATTTATTTGCAGAGTGTGGATTTATCCAAGTATCTTCTCCTCTTGAGCCTCAGTTTCCCCTTCTATGGATAGAGCAGGCTGTGCTGAGTGACATAATGTCCCTATCAAGGGTGATTCTGTTGTGTGTAGATTCTGCCAGAATCCCTAGCCTGAAACCGAGGTCTTTATAGATAGAGCAGTTATTTATTTTCTTGGTATGAGGGCACGGTGGCCATAAAATTCTCATGGACGACCTACAGACCCCAAACTCCCACCATTAAACTCTTTGGGATAACACTGAGGTTTTCAAGTACTCATCTTTAGCAAGGATTGTTTGGGGTGAATCGTTAAATGATTTCAGGCAAATCCAGGACATTTCAGTGAGTTTTCCAGAAAAGTTGTAATTTTTAAAATTTAAAGGATTCTCTTTAAATATGAAACCAAATCCTTTCTAGTTTTTTGGCATTAAAATACCCTTTCTCTTATAAATTTTTGGTGATGTCAAATAGTACTTTTATTGTGGCTCTTTTTAAGGTCCTTAACCTATCAAAATAAAATGCTTAAGAACCCTAAACGAATCCTTAATTAATTTTTCGCTTTCCCTTCCCTTCCCTTCCCTCTTCCCTTCTCCTCCTCTCCTTCTCCTCCCCTTTACTTTCTCAATAGTGCTCTTTCTCTCATTTTGACAGACTATGAAAATCTCAACGTCTGGGAGCCACAAGGTTAAGGGATAGCTTCTCTTGAAACATCGATAGTGTCTCGTCTGGTAATAACACTCATTTTAGTTCATATTAATCATCAGTTTCCCTGAAGTTCTTCAGGGCTTAAAGCATAGGGTGAGTCATTTGGGGAAAGAATGAGGGGGGTAACGTGTTTATGTCATTAGTCAGGCGTGGGAGATCAGGGCCAGATGGTTTGGGAAGAAGTACTTTGGTGGGTGGTGAGTAGACAGAAGGAGAAGTAAGGGCCATAGATATAAGAAGTAGAAACCCACAACCCAAGCATCAGTGAGTTCACAATCTTATCGAGGACCAGAACAACCAGCAAAGTACATGAAATTACTTGAAATTGAATCCACAGCTCTACCCTGTAACTCGAATATAACTTGTGCCAGCTTCATCCAGAACCCTCTACTTCTCCAAGCACTGAGAAATGCATGATGTCCTTCAATCAGTGCCCTATCAGGGTCTTCCCATATGTGCAGCAAACATATGTTTTTCTATACTTCTAATACCTCCTTAGAGAACCAACTCTCCCTTAACTTTTAATAATACCTTTCAGTGTAAGTGATTCAGGTGATCCCTAAGTCCTCACCTTTGTCCAACTCACTAGTCTTGGGAATAGACTCTGGATCCGTTCTGGCTACTCATCTTGCTGGCCACTAAGATTGATTGGGGAATGGGCATGTGACCCAACTCAAGTCAATCTGAGCCCTCTCTTGAGCCTTGTCAGAATATTGGAAGAGACAGTGTCTCTTCCTCTAAGATCACAAGTTCAACGTTCTATGTAGACTCAGGGTTGTGGGGGGGCCTATGAATAGAAGTGTAGAACAGGCATATGCACTGCTAAAGCCACCTTTCAAGTCCAGGATCCAATCTGTTGACTTCCAGAACGTTCTTTTTTTCTTTCTTTCTTTCTTTCTTTCTTTCTTTCTTTCTTTCATTGTTTCTTTTGTTTGTTCTTTCTTTCGTTCATTCATTCTTTCTTTCCCTCTGTCTTTCCGTCTTTCTTTCTAAGCTAGATTGAGTTAGGTTTCTATCCTTTGTTAACAAACGTCTCATAGGAGTATACAGTTTTGGGTATAAGGGCCTTTCCTTGGAGAGATCTCCTGCCTTAGGAGAGTCTGTCTGAAATCCCTGGGCTCTCAACGCTCAATTAGCTTGCTTTTCTCTGTGTCTCTAGCATATTTGTCCCCTTGGAGACTCATCAGGAGAGAGACTGGGGAGCTGAGTCTCTGTCTGTGGGCCTCTTCCATCTTTCTTTGATGTCTGGTTTAACCAAGAAGGAAAGCCCTGTTAGAGCAGCATCTCAGAGGACCTGTTAGAAAGATGGCTGTGTGTAAAACTCATGACAAAGACTAGAAAGGAACAGTTTTGTTTTGTTTTGTTTCTTTTGCTCCTCTCTGGAATGATTTATATTCCACTAAGGACTGACAGCAGAGCTATTCTCCTCTCCCTGCTAAGTGCCAAATCCTCATTTGGAATGTGCCCAGCCAGCTCACTGGAGATTTCCCTCAGAAGGCCAAGGAGTCATCATGTGAGGAAAAGACCCTGTTCTAATAGAGAGTGGGAACAGCTCTTGTCCCACTGACAGTTGTCTTTCAGTAAACAGGGAGGATGGCTCCAGAGTGCAGACGACTTAGTTGCTTGAGAGTTGGAAAACATGTTGTGACTTTCTGACTGAAACATTTTGGTGAGTCTTTATGGGCTGTTTCATCCCCAGAAAGAAAGTAAGTCTTAACCACAATAAAATTTAGTCTCGCGTCAAGAATTTCTCGAACGCTTTATCCAAGACCAAAAAAGAAAGAAACACAATAAAAGCCCTGAAGGAGAAGGTGAACCACAGGGCCTAACTTTAGAATATTTTGCTTTGGTGTCACCATCTCTCCCATGGTAATTTTTAATGACTGACAGAAGAAATGCTTAGCTTAGAGGGAGGAGGAGAGCTGTTTACTCGTGGTAGCAAGGGACAGAAATTTATGCACTGAAATTTTTGGAAAAGGATATCAGGCTGTTTGAGTAACACGAAAAAACATCATTTGGAAAGGAAAACAGCCACAATCTTGAAATCTAAAGCACAGACACAGAGGTGCCTGGGTGACTTGGTTAAGCGTCGACTCTTGATTTCGGCTCAGTTCATGATCTCACAGTTGTGAGATCAAGCCCCTTGTTGGGCTCTGCGCAGAACCTGCTTGGGATTCCCTCTCTCTCTCTCTCTGTCTCTGTCTCTCTCTCTCTCTGTCTCTCTCTCTCCCTCCCCTGCTTTCTCTCTCTCTCTCTCAAAATAAATACACATGTAAAAAATAATACAGCACTAAGACAAATGCACAAAACCTAGACTTTCTAATCAAATGCATAAATATACTCCCAAAGAGAATGTAGTATTTTACACAGCATACCAGAAAACCTTGGCTCATATCTGAAGTTATCGAGGGGCTAATAATGTAGTTACGAGATAAGAAAGGGGTTGGAGAGGAAGATAAAAATAAGGAGAACCCGTGGAACTCTCAGTTGTATTTGTGACCATAAGGGCATGTATTGTTTGGGAATTTAAAAGCATGAAAGCACAGTCCTCAAAATATTATGCTGATTCCGGCTACGGCCGAGAATGTCTAGGAAAGAGCTTCATAGAGGGAATGGGTTGGCAGTGATCATGACGGATCTGGCCTCATCGGTACGGGGGCGTGTTTCTTGTTGCATCTCCAGAGCTGTCTTTCGCTTGGATCGCAGCCTAAGTGGCAAGGACCAATATCGAAACCCGACACGGGGGCTGTGAAAACCCAAAGCTTCATACTGAAGATCTGACTCTCGTATATACCCATCCTGGCTCCCCAGGATTCAGCTGTAACACTCCATGCAACGTCTCACGCTTCGCTCTTCTACGGTTTGCCGTCTTCCACACCAATGTTCGTGAAGCTTGAATCCGGCGAGCACATTCCTCTCGGCCGTAGCTCCCAACAGAGAGCGACGATGTCGGGTTGTACCTTCTCATCGTCAGACTGCTTCCCAGAGAGAGGACAAGAGTGAATCCAGTCGCTGAAAACCCCCTGCCAGAACTCTCCCTGTATTGCAGATTTTCAAAATCTGGAAATCAGGAACCATTCCTCTCCCCGGCATCCAGCCGCTTTAAAACAAAACAAAACAAAACAAAACAACATAAGGATTCAAGCTGAGGAAGCCATAGGCGTGAAAATTATTGAGGATTGATATTAAAAAGTGCCTCTGTTCCTTAAAGCTGCCAGAGGAGAGCCGGAAGTATGCATCGCCTGGCTTGTCTTATTCCCTTCTCCCTTTGCCAGAATTTACAATATCCATACGAGGCCTAGAAACATCTTTTCTTCCACTTAGATAATGTTAAGCTTCTGACTCTTCACATGTTGTTGTTCCTGACTCCCCTGCACCCACAGTGGGTATTATGCCTCTGGCTCAGGAGCACATCACCTAAACCAAAGGCAAGATTGCGATTAGAGAAACATGAACCTGTCTGAAAGCTTTATGTTTCTTCCTGCACTGAAACTGACAGATTTTTTTGGAAGGGGCAGGGGTTGGTATGTACACGTAGATGTTGTCGTCTTTTGACTTGACCGTGCGTTTTCATGGTTATGACACTGTTGGGTAGGAGAACCTGTTTCTGGGGCTTTTGTACGAGAAATGGAAACATAGGAAGATAAAGTTATCTTGGTCAGCTTCACGAAGCAAATTTACCATGGCACGTCCCTCAGCTAAACCTGTTTTTAGAGTCCCCATGCCCTTTTTATCTGCCTCAAGAAGAGAATCATACGCTCCTTTTGGCCTGGGAAAGGTAGCAGGATTTGATGAAGAAGAAAGAGGACAGACATCATTATGCGTGGTTATCAGACTTACCAGAGTTAATGGAACCCTGATTAATAAAGTAACTCTGACTCTATCCGCTGAAAAGGCGGCTCTTGACAGTCATACATCTTGTTCATGGGCAGAGACCTGAAACTTTATCAGGGGAAATAAAAATACTCAAAATTGTAGCTGATGAAACGGCTTTACCGGTTTAGGGCCAATTGCTTCAAAGAAAAAGTACAAATGTTTGACCTTCCTATCCATTTGTTATTGGAAAAAGGAAGAAGGAAACATTTCACCGAGATAAGCTCCCCTGTTGCGCACTGAAGGAATGTAAAAGCAAAAATATCAGTATTGACATAATTACAGATACAGAATTACCGACTACTTTAGAAAACATTTACTCCTTCTTTTCATTGTCCTTTGAAGAAAGAATTACTTTGCCAACATCAGTCATCCACATGCACTAAATATAAGGTAAGAAACCTCCTGTCTGCTTTCTTCAAAAGCTGAGCATATTTTCCCTTGCCAGGCGCTGCAAAATGGGGAAAATGGGAAGGTGGGGGTCATAGGGTAGACCCAAAATTTGGGTGAAGCCGGATAAACAAGTTCTGGAGACCTAAAGTATAGCATGGTGACTACAGTTAACAATACTGTATTGTATAGTTAAATTTGCTAACAGAGTAGATCCTAAATGTTCTCACCACACACACACACACACACACACATGGATTTGCCTGTTGATTAGCTTGATTATAGCGATCATTTCACGATGTATGCATATAGCAATGTACGCCTTAAGTATACAGTGTTTGACGATTACACCTCCGTAAAGCTGGAAAAAATAAAAAAAATATATAACTTACCTTTTATGAGGAGTGAGGCTGAGTAAGTAAGGAAACGCTCGAGGGTAACTTTGAGACAAATTATCACTGAAACTTGAACGTATAGATGACTCACCTCTGATGAAAGTTAATTACTATTAGTAATTATAATGACTATTTTAGGCCTCTGTTTTGCGAATCTTCGAGAGCTTTCTAATTCTGACAGCGCCCGTCAGAGGGAGGTAATGGGGAATAACTTGCCTCTAAGGCACGAAGTATTTCTGTGGCTCTGCAGAGGTCACAAAGTCCCTGAGGCCACCGGAAGTGCACCCACAACTTCTCTCCAGAAAACACGCACCTCGGCTGCGAATGTAGATGTAGTCGCAGCAGTGAGGTGAGGCCAGCAAACCGGAGCAGCGATAGGATTCCTACAGATACCAGAGCTCCTACCCGGAAGGTGCTTTTCTGCCCCAAATAGCAGCTTGTGGATCGCTTATCTGAAAGGGAAACTGCTGTCCACAGGTTTGATGGCTTGATGACCAAATTGGAAAGGTGAAATACTGCTTTAAGAAAAAGAGCCCGAGGGGCGCCTGGGTGGCTCAGTCCCTCGAGTGTCTGACTTCGGCTCAGGTCATGATCTCGCGGCTCGTGGGTTCGAGCCCCGCGTCGGGCGCTGTGCTGACCGCTCAGAGCCTGGAGCCTGTTTCAGATTCTGTGTCTCCCCCTCTCTCTGCCCCTCCCCTGCTCATGCTCTGTGTCTTGCTCATGCTCTGTGTGTCGCTCACGCTCTGTGTCCCTCTGTCTCTCAATAATGAACAAATGTTAATAAATAAATAAATAAATAAACATTCAAAGAAATTAAAGCATTTTGTAGTTGATGAAACACTTTCACCCAAACAGACTGGCTCCTTCCTCAAAGGTCCATAAAAAATGACAGTAAGTTGGAATCAGGAGAAGGGCCAACCCTAGACAAGCCCGAGGCTTCAATAGTCTTCAGCATGGGAAACAGCTAAGAAAAGCCACAGAGCCCGTGTTTAAGGCAGGGCGGTGACAGAGTAAGAGTAACAACAACGATGACAAGATCAGTAACCATGGCTGCCATTTAGTCCGTAGACCAGAGAAAGAAATTTCGGAGGAGCCTCACGAGAAGAATCTCATGTTACAGCATCCACATCTGTGTAGCTTTCTTAAGATTTCAGACCTAAGAAACGACACCCTAGGCCTTCTGTATCTGATTCAGGCCTCTTCCTTTTGCCACTGCATCTGTCCCCTCGTGGAACTTGACCCTCAGAGAGAAGGGGGATTTTTATAACTCTTGTCTGGCTATGAAAGGTTGAGGGAATACACTCCCAAGTTGGTATATTCCTCTTTGATCGTGTGCTTATTTTTCATTAGTGTTATTAGTAGCAATAGTAGTGGTATTTTACTTTTAAAAATAGCTCGTCACGGTACCCTAATCGGGTGGCATGAATTCCAACCATGCAGAGTGGTATGAACCCTCACGAAAGCAAGGGAAGTGTTCAATTTTACTCAAGGTGGGACTAGGCAGGGAGATTCAGATTTTGAAGACGATGGGACATAAAGCTATGGCGATTCAAAATGTTTCAACGAGGGTTACGGCTCGTTAGCGTCTTTGTCGGTTTGTGAGATAGAAATCAAAAACTTTCTGGGGCGCCTGGGTGGCTCAGTCGGTTGAGCGTCCCACTTCAGCTCAGGTGATGATCTCGCAGTTCGTGGGTCCCAGCCCCGCTGACAGCTCGGAGCCTGGAGCCTGCTTCGGATTCTGTGTCTCCCTCTCTCTCTGCCCCTAACCCACTCGCATTCTGTCTCTGTCTCTCTCAAAAATAAATAAACATTAAAAAAATAAATAAAAAAGAAAGAAATCAAGAACTTTGGGCTCTGATGAACTTAGGCACGCGTCAAAGGTGCATGTAAACTTCCCCAACCGTTGTAAGACAGGGGCAACCATGTGTAGGACACTAGCTGATCGTGTTTCTCATCTCATTCCTTGGAAGTTATCCTAAGTGACCTTTGAAACAGTCCGTTCTACAGGCAGCCTCTCTATGCTTCATGTCCACTAGCTTTCAGCCACCCTGGTCTCCTCAGTCTACCTCCCCCCACATTCTGTTGGCCTGTTCTTTCTATCAGCACCTTCCCCGTCACCAATCTTGTTAGCAACAGTTTATAATCAGCTCTCCTTCAAACGATCAAAATGGCCCATGGCTTGCCTTCTTGCTTCTTTTAATTTTTTTTTTACACTTATTCATTTTTGAGAGATGGAGAGAGACAGAGCACAAGCAGGGGAGGGGCAGAGACACAGAATCTGAACCAGGCTCCAGGCTCCGAGCCGTCAGCACAGAGCCCGACGCGGGGCTCGAACCCACGAGCCGCGAGATCATGACCTGAGCCGAAGTCAGACACTTCACCGACTGAGCCACCCGGTCGCCCCTTGCCTTCTTGCTTCTTAAGTTGGGATTCATTCTGATGATTACTGCTACAATAATTTTACCAAATGTCACTCGTATCTTATTAGACCCTTACTCCAAGGACACCAATGACTCCCCATTACTCTGAACAGGAAAGCCAAGCTCTAGACCGTGAGCTTCTGTTGTTCTCTTAATACTTATTATTCTCTCTGATCCCTCTGCATTTTCCCAACAAAGCTTCCTTCAACAGCCACACCGTGAAGCTCTAGTCCAAATTGTTCATCAGGAGACACAGTAATTAATTTAAATTTTTTTTTCAACGTTTATTTATTTTTAGGACAGAGAGAGACAGAGCATGAACGGGGGAGGGGCAGAGAGAGAGGGGGACACAGAATTGGAAACAGGCTCCAGGCTCCGAGCCATCAGCCCAGAGCCCGACGCGGGGCTCGAACTCACGGACCGCGAGATCGTGACCTGGCTGAAGTCGGACGCTTAACCGACTGCGCCACCCAGGCGCCCCCACAGTAATTAATTTAAACTTTACCTTCACTCTCCCTCCCCACCCCTTATTGGTAAAGACACTAATGAGTGGCAGAGCTAACAGCTTTCTCCATGTAACGTCATCCTCCATAAATCTATGACTTGGTCTCTTTCATCGTCAAAATCCAAACTTCTCCACCAGCCCTCACCTCAATTTGAATAAAACATGTATCTACTGCCATGGTTTGGAGCCCTCCATGGCGGTAACAGACAATATGTACATCACGCAGCATCATCATCATCAATTATTTTAGGGTTATTTCTTCCCTAAAGCTAATTCTGTGCACGGTAGAAGTTCAATAACTATCTGTTGATTTAATTCACAGAAGATTGAGAGTATAATAAAAAGTAATCATTTGAATTACTGCACTAACGCTCAATCTGAATTAAAAGCTTAAATTGTAAAACACAGTCATTGATTTCAAAGACATACAGAATGGACTAAATAGGCCTACGGGCAACGCCAAGTGGCAATCCTCCAGGTTTCTATTTTGATGACAAGATCACCAAGACTCATCGTTAGAATACCATGGCGATGGAACTGGTATTTTAAAGCTCTGGGAGCATTCCTTCTGGAATCATGTTTATTCATTCACTTCTTTTTTTTCTTACGTGGAGCAAAGGTAATTGTAGTGCAGTCCCTGTCCAAACGTCTAAAGTGTCAACGGGTTGAGATGGAATAGTGAGGCTTCGTTACGCAGGTCAGAAAGATGAAACATCCATCTGCTGTAATAAAATTCATAATAGTCCTGATTGGTTTTGATAGCTGAGCCAATTCTGCCTCCAACAACTAGTCAGATTACCTCATTGTCTTTTTAAGGCCATGGCTCATGAAGAAGTGCCCTACAACACTGCCAGCCAAAGGTGTTCTCTCCAGCGTGAAAAAGGCTCCACCTTTGCAAGCTGTTTTCTTAGTCCCTAAGACATACATTCCATTGTCTGTCTTTTTGCCTTTGCCTGAGACACGTCTGTCTTTTTTTCATATCCAGTCTCCACTGAGCTTTCAAAGACTGAGTCAATTTCACATCCTCCTTGAAAGCTCCCATGATCATCCCAGATCTCTCCTTCTGGGAACTTTATAGAGGCCTCCCTCTGTTGAGTATGTCTTTTTTTTTTTTTAAACACGAGTCTAGCCCACAAGGCAAACAAAATTTAACGAATGAATCAGTGATTCTAGAAGAAGAAAGCTAAGGAGTTCTCCCTCATCAAGTAGCTTACAACAGTCTGGGGGGAGATACATTGCATGCGCGAAGAAATACAACCAGGAAGCCCATAGGGCCGAGTACTCAACAGAAGGAGGCCTCTGAAGTTCAAAATTCCAGAGCAGGACTTGAGTGTGAAAACTTTGCACTACTGATTTTCATCAGAACTTTCCACCCCTCTCAGGACCTTAATGGCGGTATTGACCATGGCAATTTGCCTTCCTGCTGTTCTGCAGTGACTTTAGTCTTCTGTGCCCGTATTAGTTTGCTAGAGCTGTCATAGCTGATTACCACCAACCGAGGGGCTTGGACAAACAGATTTATTTTCTCAGTTAAAGAGGCTCGAAGTCTGAGCTCAAGGTGCTGGCAAAGCTGGTTTCGAGCTGGTTTCTTCTGAGGCTGCTCTGCTTGGCTTGCGGATGGCGGTCTTTTCTCTGGGTTTTCTCATCTTCCTTCTTACATGCCCGTGTCTGAATTTCATATTGGATCGGGGCCCACCCCAATGACCTCATTTTCACTGAATTACCCTGTAAAGACCCGATCTCCAAATATGGCCGCATTCTGAGAGCAAACTCAGCGTACGAATTTGGGGGAGAGGAGGGAGAGAGACAATTCAGGGCGTGATAGCCTCCTTTAAAATGTCTTCTTCCATTTCCTCTGTGGTAGAGGCTTTCTGGAACTACCAGAAGAAACCCAAGACTACCGACTCTGTGTCCCTTCCTTCCGAGTCGGTTGCGTATCGGGAGCTAACTTTGTCTTCGGAGTTCATTTTTCTTAAGAAGAAAATTATTCCTTCACATTCCAGTAGAAACCGTGGTGCTGCTGTAGCTTTGAAAAGTTCTCCGAGATTTGTGATACGTGCTAAAGTTCCACCCACACCCTCTTACTCACGTAGCCCTGGGTGCCTCAGCTCTCTGCCACTCCAGTGCCCCAAACGGAGTGCCCTCCAAATGGGACCAAGTTGCACTCGGGTTTTCTTCACGGCAAAGCCCTTGGTGGGGCATCAGGCAACTGCCAAGACATGTTGGAAAATATCTGTCAGGTTACCTCAGTCTAAACTCCATCAGGCAGTGAAACAGAACAACTTGAGTAATTATGTGGCATTAAAAATAAAACACACCCTAGAGACAGCCCTTTCTGCTCAAGAGCTTTCTGACCACCTGCCACTACAAATCGATTTCACCCAAAGGTGATGGAGGGTAATCTGTGGATGAAGATATGGACGGAATGCCATGACTCTTGAGTTTTGAACATCCGACCGCAGTGCAGTTGGAGTGCATATAATTAATTTCATGTTTCATCCCATATGATCTCAGAGGACATTATGTGACTGGGTACGTCTGACTTTCCACTTTAATTATCCATTATAGCTCAGGGCGTAGATCTGCCTTGTGCTATCCAGAAGGATGCCCTGAAAGTTCCGCGGCACAAGAGAGAAAGAGGCAGACACGCACTCACCAACACCACACGGGACTGTCTGAGGGAGGGAGGAAGTCAATGTTGATGCAACCACCATCACAGCAGATTCCCCCGGGCACTGGCTCAGGCTCAGGATTATTCTCCGGCTCCTTGTCACTTAATTTTCAACATAATTATTGGACTTTGTGGCCAAATGAGAATAGAGAGGTGAGAGTGGTTTGTGGAGGCATTGAGTGTAGCCATACATACAACAAATAGTTACCGAAAGCTTATCAGCTGCCTGATCCGGCGCTCAGAAAAGTCACGGTGATGTAATTATTTTTAGGTTTGCTAAGGCCTAAACTTCACTCTGATTGGAAAAAAGAGAGAGAGAGAGAGAGAGAGAGAGAGAGAGAGAGAGAGAGAGAAATGTCATTTTTGAGATAATAATAGTAAACGTTTATAAAGTGCTTCCTGTGTGCACTGAAGATGTTACACGTATCAAATCATATAGCCTTCCTGGCAAACTTCTAAGGTAAAAACTATCACGATCTCCATTTCACAGTTGGGGAAACTGAGGCATAAGCAGGCAAAGTAAGATGCCCATGGTCACCCTGCTTGTAAGGTGCACAGTGATGATTTGGACCTGGACATTTTCCCTCTAGAATCAATACTTTTCTCATTTGTGGGAGGAGATTCCACTTACAAACTCTTAGATACATTGACATCACACTACATTTGTTTGCTTGTTTGTTTTGGGTTACTATGTTGGGGGAGGTTGTAAAGGACGGCTTTCTAGCACATTCAAATCACATTGTGTAAGATTTTTTACACAAGTCAATATTAACACCACCCTAGATCTAAAACTTCCAGAAGCCAAGGGGATGCATTTACCTAAATAAGCAAATGGAAGAAATTAAATTCAGCATACTTTCAATGAGCTAGTCGGTCTTTAAAGTTCTATCAAGTTCTGGAGGGTAGAAGCATAACCCACTGAAACTTTTGGTATCGGAAAAAAATTGCGTACATCTGGGGGTTAATAGAATTATTATCTTTCCTGGGTTGGGATGGGGAAATTTTGATGAGTGAGAAAAAGGAAAAGAGGGGATAAGAACTTGCATTTCAGCAATCAAATGTTTCTGGCAGTTAAACAACAACAACAACAACAACAACAACAACGAATCAACTAGTATTTATCTGTTACTGGAAAGATCTGAATTGGACCAATGCCTTTTCTTTGCATCCTGTGTTTCTCAGGTAATCTTTGCCATCATATAGACTTTGGACTACCTCCTGCCTTCTATGTCCCTAGTTGCTCAGTGCCAAGCTTAAGTGCTTCCTTCCCATTAAGGAGGACAAATGACCTTCCTTCTGATTATTCGCTTATATTGGAGTCTTTCCATTCAGATGAATACTTTTGTATTTTGTATTTTTATTTTTTAAAGTGTATTTATTTTGAGAGAGTGAAAGGGAGAGTGGGAGAGCAGCAGAGAGAGAGGAAGAGAGAGAGAAACCCAAGCATGCTCCATGCTGTCAATGCAGAGCCCCACGTGGGGCTCGATCCCACAAACCATGAAATCCTGACCTGAGCCAAAACCAAGAGTTGGGCTCTTAACTGACTGAGTCACCCAGCATCCCCCAAATGAGTATTTTTAAAAGAAAACGATTTCTCTTCCATATTGTCTTGTGATTGGGTAAACTTTGCAAATATCTCCACTAATTGGTTTCTGTTTGATTGCTAACTCTACTGCTCACCTCAATTCAAATAGAAATCTAGCCCTTTGAAAACAGTAACTTTTTAAAAATATTATTGTCATCATTATATGTTTATATTTATGAAATCATTAGCTGGGATGTGAATCTTACTAACACCATATGTATTAAGATTATATATTAGCAGGTAAAATTCATGTGACATTAGAGGACCTATCATATTTCATTTCTGTAATTTGACGTGGCACAGACATTCACTTTTAAAATGTGTGCATATGGCTAGGAGACAATTCTCAATGGATAGCTTATTCTGCACGGTTTGTAAGCAGAGGTACTGACTGCCTTTGTTCTGAATTACCTTTTCGGGGCTTTTCGTGTAGCGAATTGCCTTGGAAGATAGAGTGTCCCTCTCTGGAGAAAAAGACAGACAGGCTTACAGTAAGAGATTCTAATTCCCTTAAGCTCATGGTTTCTATCTTGTACTGCAACCCACGATGTGTACAGATGTCACCTGGCTCCCTTTGAACTGCACTGTGTAACTGGGGCTGTGGAATAGAACAAGAGAATGTTAATACTTGGCTTATTGTTATTGCTGCGAGCCACAAAGTTCTTTGCCTCTGACTCAGAAGTCTCATGTCTGGGGCCAGCATCTGTGAAATGATGGCAGGCTAATTTGTTAGCTTCTAAATAAGGTAAAATCCCAGATCCCTTGCAGTTTCTGACATATGGAATAGGTAAGATCATTTCATTTTGGATAGGTGCTCTTAATAACGAACCAGACACAAGATACTTAGCCTCTGACACCTTACCTATAAATGAAATCCATTGTTGTATTTCAAATCATATTTCAGAGAAGAACGGATACATCAATTTCACAATTCATTTTTGTAACCCCAGAACTCTGCGATGAAATGCCCATAAAACCAGTTGTATCTGGAGGAAATAGAGGGACGCAGGGCAAGGGGTCACCTATAAAAGTTCTTTCTCGCGTGTTGGCTTTAATCTTCTCCTGATACATTTTCCAAAGGTAAGTGACATGCCCGCAAAAGACGATTCCGGGCATTTCCAAGCTTGCGGAAGTCACAATAAATAGGACAGGGCTAGTTCCAGATTTTTTTTCCCCCAGGTTTCTGATCGTCGTATTAACATACGTAGGACGTGGATCAAATGTCAGATAACAGAAGAGAAAAAGGGACAGATTGCAAGACTTCCTGGAAGAGGTGAAATCTTGCTTCAGTTGGAGATCGCTTGATTCGAGAAAGCAGGCTCATAAGCAGCTGTTAATAATTAAGAGTGGCCTGTACTAACCGAGTCTCCACCTTACTCCTTGCCTTGTTCACACAGCGATCGACCAGTTCACCTTTGCCTCGCCGAGCCGGCAGGAGAGAGGCAAAATCAGCAGCGTGTGTGGCCAACTGGAGAGCGTCCCTTCAAGCAAACACGGGGTTTCATGTGGGAGCAATATTCCACTTGACTAATGTTCCTTAACCTCCATCAGAATGTTTCCTCTGCTATTTTTTAGCAGTCCAGGGGTTTATGACCCTCTGAAGTCATGTAAGTAATCAAAGAGAAATGGAAGACGATGTTCACATCATTTGCCTCCTTTTTTTTTTTAGGACTGAACCAGGCTCTGAGCCTCTCCTTTCTTTCCACTCAGCCTGCTCCCTCTCTGACTGGCCGTGTCCTGGAAGGAACTGCCTCACCAACGTTCTCTTCATAAATGTTGGAGAGAGTCCCAAAATCAGGTCAGGAGAACTATTTCCAACATGTGGGTACAAATAAGGCTACACGGAGTGATAGGGGAAAATGGCTGCCTCATGGCACCTACCTGCCCAGTGAGGCCCCCACCTGCTGCCCTAAATCTCTCCCAGTAGTTTCTGGGACTCCCTTGGTGGTTCCCGTACGTGTGGTCACCAAGGGTCCTCCTCTGTTTGTCCACGTCGGCCCATTTGTCCATTGTCCACAGAGCCCACTAGCACCTGTATCCATTGCCAGAATATAAATCCCAAATGTCCCCCAGTCGCGGGCCTGTGGGAACCCAAACTGTGCCCTTTCTGTCCCGCTCATACATGAGGAGGAGAATGTCCCTTTTCTCATTCTATCCCTGTCCCCATTAGGTGCTGTTCTCTGTCACTGAGGCCTCAGAGAAGCTCTGCGCGACGCTCTGAGTCTCTCAATGTCCGCCCCCTCGCCCCCACCTTCAGTTTCTGTCTTCGGTTCTTCTCGTGAGAAAGCTCCCGGTTACTCCATGAGCCAGGCTGAGAGAGAGGCATGTGCCTTTCCCCTGCCTCTGACTCCAGGCTTTCTTGTGTAAACTTCCTCCTCAAACACCCGTCCCTTCCATGCAAACCAACACACATACAGGCCTAAGGGGGGTGGGGGTGGGTGGGTACTCCACCATCAATTAATCATCCTGATGTGAATAATATGCTACAGCCTTTTTGACCCCGAAACAATATTTTGTGATGCTTTCATGGCCTCCACAACCACCACCACAGAGTTGGCCAAAGAACGTGACACCCTGGAAATGCCCGTAGACTGCTTCTACTAACAAACACCTCTTTTGCTCTCAACGGGGAGGAGTGGAAAGGTAGAGACGAGATCTAATTCGGAAAAAAATGGGGCGCCCGATGGAACAAAGAGCCGTTTGAACAAAAAGCTGTTCCGGTCATGTTGCTGTTTCTAGAGAAGGGCGTGAACTTGCGTTAATCAACACGGTACCGAGAGCCTGTTAGTCAGTAAGGTGAGCACCACGCTGCTGGCTGGTTTGTGAAACCCTTCGCAAGCAGTTGTCCCCAAATCCGACTTGTCTGAGTCATTGCTGGTGGTACCGGGCAAGGAACCCTGATTTCGAGAGGCCCGCCTCTTCATGTATGGGCAAGCGACCACTGGTTGTCTCATGATGGATGAACAAAAATGCATCACGGTTGGGTGTTCCACAGTAATCAGGGGCCAAATGGGGCATCCTGATAGCGGTTACACGGCTTCAGCTATTTCAGGACTTGTGGGAGCGCCTAGGAGCCGAGAGTCAGGGGGTTACCAAGGCAACCGCAAAATGCTGTCTCTGGCAGGAAGCTTCCACCTCAGGTCCAAGAGGAGTTATGAAAGAGTTGTAGCTTAGACAATGGAGTCATCCCCTCCCCCTGCTTTTCCTAAAGTGAAGGCTCTTCTAGCCCTCCAGGGACACACAATCTGGAAGAAAGTTAAGGAGCTCTACTAGGAATCATTGGAAATGCGAAGAATGGAAGGAAACGGGACAAAATAAAGATGACATAGGTTGGCGAAAAGTCAGGACCACGACAAAGGGAAACACGCCCTTGGTGCTGATCCTTCAGAAAGCCATGCCCATCAGTTGGGTGGAAAGAGAAGAGTTTATTTGAAAGGCTTTTGGCAGTGTAGTTCATACGGTTTGGGAGATCACTGCATTTCTGTCCGGTAAATGCAAGAGAATAAAGAGAAAGGGCATTCGAATGAAGTGCTAAGACACCTCCGGAGTCTCCCATCTGACTGCATAAATAGAAAACGATAAATAAATCTAATTTTCCCAGCAGTCCTGCAGAGACCGTCACAAAATGATGACGTCCAAGAGATTAGCGCAACTTGCACTTTTGTGTTGAAATCACTTTGTTTTGTTTTTCAGGGTAGAGAAAGACAGGCAATACCTAAGAATCAGGTGTGTTTTATTTTTATTTAAAAAATTTTTTAATGTCGGGGCACCTGGGTGGCTCAGTCGGTTGAGTGTCCGACTTCAGCTCAGGTCACGATCTCACGGTTTGTGAGTTGGAGCCCCGCGGCGGGCTCTGCGCTGACAGCTCAGAGCCTGGAGCCTGTTCTGGATTCTGTCTCCCTTTCTCTCTGCCCCGCCCCTGCTTGCGCTCTGTCTCTGTCTCTCTCAGAAATAAACATTAAAAAATAATTAAAAAAAATTTTTAATGTGTATTTATTTTTGAAGGAGCGAGGGAGACAGAGTGTGAGTAGGGGCGGGGCAGAGAGAGAGAGAGGAGACACAGAATCCGAAGCAGGCTCCAGGCTCTGAGCTGTCAGCACAGAGCCCGATGGCTGGGCTCGAACTTACAAACTGTGAGATCATGACCTGAGCCGGAGTCCAACTGAGCCTCCCAGGTGGCCCAGAATCAGCTTTGTTTTTAAAAAGTGTTTTAGAACTATGCTACTTAGGATTGCTGAATATTAAGTGACAGACTTCTCAGTCTTAGGGCACTTAACAAAGCAAGATAAATGCACCTTTGGAGCAGGTGCTTCTTCTTTTTTTTTTTTTTAATTTTTTTTAAACGTTTATTCATTCCTGAGACAGAGAGAGACAGAGCATGAACAGGGGAGGGGCAGAGAGAGAGGGAGACACAGAATCCGAAACAGGTTCCAGGCTCTGAGCGGTCAGCACAGAGCCCGACTCGGGGCTCGAACTCACGGACCGTGAGATCATGACCTGAGCAGAAGTCAGATGCTTAACCAACCAAGCCACCCAGGCGCCCCGGGAGCAGGTGCTTCTAATGGAACGTCACCCTGAAGAAGATGCGGGCTGTTCCTCCTTCTGTTCCTCCTCTTCCCCTCGCCTCTTCTAGTCTCAGTTTGATAATCTCTCCCCATCCTTAGTTGAAGTAAATAGCATATCCGAAAAAGCCCAATAACTTGTTCATTCAACAGTAATGTACGGAGCATGTGCTCTCTGCCAAATACTATTGCCAGCCCTGGGGATGCGCTAATAAAAAAAATGGCTGAAAAGCCCTGTCCAAATGGAGCTTTTGTCCTGGTGTGAGGTGGGGGTGGGGGAGACAGCCTATAAACAAATCATACAATACAAAGCATAAACTCTATTGGGATGGCAAGTCCTGTGCAGAAAAGTAAGTAAGGACGAGAAGGAGTACCGGGGAGCAGGTGCAACCCAAAATGGGGGGCTCAGGGAAAGCCTCCATGAGCAGGTGTCGGTCGAGCAGACTGTTCAGAGGTGAGGGAGCAAGCCAAGTGTGAATCTGGGAAAACATCTAGGGAGACAGAAGAGAAAGAGGAAAGGAATGAGGCAGGAGTGAGCTTGGCTGGTTCCGAGCCAGCCAGGACACGTTGTGGTGGGGATGCGGTGGGCTAAGGGGAAGAGACGAGGTCAGAGGGGGACCAGAGTGGGGAGAAGGAAGGAAAAGACTGTGCAGGGCTAGGGCCTGGAGGTCACGGTAAGCATTTTGCCTTTCTCAGCGAGACGCACAAGTATCATTAACACCGCCAGGTGGCTCTGATTATGTCGCAAGGACTGTGTTCCACCCTTGACTTGTCTTTTCCCGCTTCATCCTCACGATGACCTGGGCCATTAGACATTATTACCCCTACTTCACGGATGAGCAAACTGAAATCCGGAAGGATAAAGGGATTCGCTCAAGATGACTCAGTTAAAGAAATAGCTGAGAGGAGGACGTAAGCCGGTCTAGCTCTCTAATGCACATTCCCACCCTATGCAAGCCATCTTGCTGAGGTTCATGAATCCGAGGGGAGAGAAAGGATTATTTGGTCAATATTGGGATAGGTAATTTGCTGTTTAAAAATGCCAGTTGATGGGGCGCCCCGGTGGCTCAGCCGGTTAAGCTTCTGATTCTTGATCTTGGGCTCAGGTCATGATCTCACAGGTTGCAAGATAGCGCCCCACATGGAGCTCTGTGCTGGCAGCATGGAGCCTCCTTGGGATTCTCTCTCTCCCTCTCTCTCTCTCTCTCTCTGCCTCTCCTTCGCTCACATTCTCTCTGTCTCTCTCTCTTTCAACATGAATAGACATTTACAAATATGAAACTCTCCGCTGAGGTCCTCACTCACCCAATGGATTAAAAGAAATTCTAGATGTGCTACGTAAGGTTTAAACTAAGTTAAACCTTAGAAAGCCAGGAGAAAATAAGAGTGCATGTTTAGCAAGTTGCAAGGCAGACAAAAATTCACAAGATTAGGTGTGAGAGAAAACACTAGACAGGAAAAGTGTGATAGATCTGACTGTATAAAAATGTCAAACTTCTCCTTGTACACAAAATAATCAGAATTCGGGGGTGTTTCAAATTCATATATTCAATACTAAAGGCCACTGTCTTTATTTGGTAAAGAGCTCACAAAAAGTATACAAGGAATACTGATGAAAATGCAATTTAAACCATGCAAAGGACATGAACAACAGTTTTAAAGGTTGAACGGTGAACTAGTTCACAAACGTGGAAAACCATTCCAGTTTACTACTAATAAAAAAAAAAGAACGAATTTTTTTTTCGTATAAAATTAACAGTCTTTCATGGTAATTCTGGCAAATGCTGGCAAGGATGCGTAGAAGAAAGCACAGCTTATTTTTTGTAGTTGTTAGTTATGTAGCTTATTAATGTCTGTGTTCCAGCTCTAATCTCCTCTTGGCAAAGGCTTTTGCTTTTGCATTAAGTGCAATTCAAATTGGCTGTTTCAGTACACAAGAATTTTGGCTGTGGCAAGACCAGCAGAATGCAGTGAAAGTACCCCTCGGCTTCTGGAAGGTCTTTTGCTGATGGTTCCTCTTGAATGTGCTTGTTTCCTCTTCACAGAGATGTATGCACACAATGAATAGATCCTGAAGATCAGGTATGCCTAAAGATAACAAGATAGAAAAATCTTTGCCATCCACAGGGTGACCAAAGTTGGCCATTTTGTGTTTCTGAAGATTACTATTCCATGGCTTAGTTGAAGACCAGAAGGTCTTAGATGGTGGTTGATGGTTAGGACTTTCTACACACCTGGATCTCAGTCTCAATTTCTGTAAGAGCTCTGTTACTCCTGCCAAGGGGTTCTTCCATTTGCACGTGTATGACTTTCCCTACTCACTCAGCCCCTCTTGAATTTGGAGAGTGATGCTCATGGAAAAATCACGTAGCACCTTCCAATCAAGATGTGAGCGTCCCCCGGGAAAAACTCTTTCAGAAAAAAAAAAAAATTCCCCTTACATAATCTGCTGTGTCTCCAATTTACACAGAGGAGGATTTTTTAAGAGTTGTTTTGAAACATCATTTGGAATATCTACGTTACTCTGATGAAAAAGTTGTTGGAGTTTTGCTCGATACCATTTAGCACAGGGCAAGTTGACTTTGGCAAGAAACCACTTCTTGAGTTGGGATCTGTATTAAGATTGTTTGAGAAGTGAGGTTTCTTAGAAACCTCTATAATTACCCATTTGGTCTTCATGATAAATAAGAGAGACCAAATAAGAGATAAAGAAGATTTTGCAATGCATTGTGAAATACCCACTCAGTATATGGAGAACAATTTGTTTACTAGGAAAAAATACCTACCAGATATAAAGACAGCTCACTCATACTGAAACTTCTTGGACCCAAAGCTCTTGTAATTTGGAGTGGAATAAGCTGTCTCGAAGAAATAAAATTGAGGGGCGCCTGGGTGGCTCGGTCGGTTGGGCATCTGACTTCAGCTCAGGTCATGATGTCCCGGTTTGTGTGTTCAAGCCCCGCATCGGGCTCTGTGCTGACAGCTCAGAGCCTGGAGCCAGCTTCGGATTCTGTGTCTCCCTCTCTCTCTCTGCCCCTCCTTGCTCGTGTGCTGTCTCTGTCTCTCTCTTTCAAAAAATAAACATTAATTTTTTTAAAAAAAGAAGTAAAGTTGAAAGATGTTTCCATGATTCCTGGCTCTAAGAAAACTCATCAGGAAAAGAAATTAAGAGAACTAGACAGGATCAAACAAACAAAAACTGAAATCTTATGGTAAGATTTATGTTTTTTTTTAATTATGACATGCACTATTTTATGATGAATCAAAGTTTGTTTGTTTGTTTGTTTGTTTGTTTGTTTGTTTTGAGGGAGACCAGGGAGAAGCAGAGGCAGAGAGAAAGGGAGAGAGAGAATCCCAAGTGGGCTCCACACTGTTCAGTGAGGAATACAGTGAGGACCTCGATGCTTGATGTGGGTTTGGTGTGGGGCTCAAACTCACAAACCTTGAGATCATGACCTGCACGGCAACCAAGAGTGGATCACTTAACCGACTGAGCCCCCCAGGAGCCTCTATGATGAATCAAGGTTTAAGTTTAACTCCAGGATACGTAAATGTTTTTTTTTTTTTTAATTTTTTTTTCAACGTTTATTTATTTTTGGGACAGAGAGAGACAGAGCATGAATGGGGGAGGGGCAGAGAGAGAGGGAGACACAGAATCAGAAGCAGGCTCCAGGCTCTGAGCCGTCAGCCCAGAGCCTGACGCGGGGCTCGAACTCCCGGACCGCGAGATCGTGACCTGGCTGAAGTCGGATGCTTAACCGACTGTGCCACCCAGGCACCCCAAACGTAAATGTCTTTTAAGATATTGTTGCTTTGTTTCATTTTCAGCCTTTCAAAAACCTAGCCAGTTAGCTGATTTCCTCACTTCACATCAAGGAATATTCTGCTCAAGATTACACATTTGATAACCTAGGCTTTTCAAACTCAAAAATTCCGTGCAATTTCCACTCTCATAGCATTTTATAAAGGATGTTTTATTAAAATATTAATCCGTGTTCCATGGTTAAAAAAACAACAAAAAAACTGATTCCACAGTTATGCACATGTAGTAAGATTAGAAGACAAAATTGATTATTTTCACAGACATCTCTATGGTTTCAATATGCACATATGTTTTGTGTAGTAGT
Source organism: Felis catus (assembly GCF_018350175.1). Lineage (NCBI taxonomy): Eukaryota > Metazoa > Chordata > Mammalia > Carnivora > Felidae > Felis > Felis catus. The sequence continues at coordinate 16,314,917 of NC_058372.1, forward strand.
AAATATTTAACTATGGATTGTCTTATTTTCTTATTTATGTATTTATTTGTTGGCCTCTCATTTAAATTTCATTTAAATCTGGTCAAGAATAATGAGTCTGGGGAGCCCCGGTGGCTCAGTCAGTTAGGCGTTCAACTCTATTTCGGTTCAAGTCATGATCTCCCTGTTTGTGACATTGAGCCCTGTGTTGGGCTCTGTGCTGGTAGTGTGGAGCTTGCTTGGGGTTCTCTCTCTCCCCCCACCCTCTCTATTCCTCCCCCACACTCTCTCTTTCTCAAAATAAATAAATAAACATTAAAAAAAATAACAAGGTCTGATTTGTAGTATCTGCTTGTTGCCAATTGCCTGTTTCCCTGGTGTAAATACTCCTAATACACCAGATTGCACAGTACCGATGTAGCGTTCAGAAAGCTGTGTCCATTTGGCTCTTGTGAGTCAGTATAAGCCAGATCTCGTACTCCAGTGAGTCATTTTATTATCTTATTGGATGCAAGGACACTTATTTTACTAAATGTCTCCCAGGCTTGAAGTTCCAAGGAACATACTGTGGAAAGCGGAATTAAAAAAAAAAAATGTTTATTTACTTCTGAGAGAGAGCGAGTGGGGGACGGACAGAGAGAGAGGGAGACATAGAATCCCAAGCAGGCCCCACACCACCAGCATGGAGCCCGACATGAGGCTTGATGTGGGGCTTGACCTCAGGAACGACAAGATCACGACCTGAGCTGATATCAAGAGTGGAACGCTTAACCGACTGAGCCACCCAGGTGCCCTGGAAAATAAGGAATGTTTAACAAGAGTCTGAGTCTCAGATCACTACTTTTTTATAAACGAGATTTGAATTCAAATGTTGACTCACCGACCACACAACCATTATGCATAGAGTTGTCTAAACCAAAAAAAAAATCCATTTCTAGGAATGAGAGTCTGCATAAATTGACTTCTTTTGATTTCTATTTCCAGAAATAGAAAATAGACACATTTTCATTATAATTGATAAGCTAAGCTTTTCTTTGCAAAACTCACATGTCTCCCTTGGAGTGGAAAGTGGTTACCGGTGGATTCTCTGCTTGGCGCCTCTACCTTCTCCATAGATTGACATGGAGGGGTTCATGTTCTTGAGTTCTTTCTGTTCTTGAGTCAGAATCAGTTCATTTCCAGTTCATCCATTCAATCAGTCAATCAGAAAACAGTTATTAAGTGCCTACTATGTGGAGCCACTCTTCTAGGCATCACTGGACAACGCAGATCACAGTTCTGTTCTCAAGGAACCTACACTCTGGTGGGTGAAAACAAATTCAAAATAAACATTCATCAGCACATTATATAGAATATTTACAAGGTGGTGAGTGCTATGGGGAATAAAACAAGGAGATCAGTATAAGAAGGAATAGGAGGGTCCACGGTGGGCTGGGGAGTAGCATGAGGTGTTAAGCAAGGTGGTCTCCTCTCGTCAGGAAGGTGACATTTGCATGAAGGCTGGAAGGAGGTGAGGGAATCAGCCACAAGCACCTCTCGGTGAAGAGTGCCTCAGGCACAAAATAGCTACAGCAAAGCTCCTAAAGTGGGATACGTCTGACTTCCAAAAACCGAGAAGGGGGTCACGTGACTGGGATAGAAGGGAAGAGTAGCAGGCAAATGGAGACTGGGGAGGAGCAAGGCCCACAGGGCACCGGACCAAGCAGGCCATTTTGAGGGCTTTGGCTGTTATTCTTCATGCAATGGAGAGACATGGCAACTAATTGAGGAAAGGAATGATGTGATAATCTCACATTTTATTTTTTTTTAATGTTATTTATTTATTTATTTAGAGAGGGAGCATGCATGAATGGATGAGGGGCAGAGAGAGAGAGAGGGAGAGAGAGAATCCCATGCTGACTTCTCGGAGGCCAGCGCAGGGCTCAATCCCATGAACTGTGAGGTCATGGACTTGAGCCAAAATCAAGAAGTGGATGCTTAACTGATGGTGCCACCCAAGGGCCCCAATTAATCTCACATTTTAAAAGATCACTCTGGCTCTCATGTAGGATCAAGGATGGAATTCAGGAGGCTATTCTATCGAACTTGATAAGAAATGGCAGAGTTCAAACCAGAAGGGTAGCCGGGGTGGGGGGCGGGCGACGGTTAGAAGAAGTTAGGTCCCCATATGGTTTGGAGACAGGATTTCCTGAAGGACTGGATGTGAGATGTGAGACAGTGAAGAGTTAAGGTGACTCCAAGGTTTTGGCTTCAGCTACTGGAAGGACAAGTTACCATCAGTTGTGAGGGGGAAGGCTACAGATAAAGTAGATTTCTACTTTCATACGGGGCGAGGGTGGCTTTGGAGTTTTAGTTTTAGACATCGTTGAATTGGAAAAGCCAATGAGACATCCAAGGGGAGATGGCAGGTAGGCACTTGGCTCAGGAAAGCTGGGGCTTAAGAGAAGGTTGCGTCTGGGACTATATGATTGAAGTTGTCCTCATATAGACTGCATTTAAATCCATGATCACCACGGATTTAATACACCGAGGGAAACCCACGATGACCGAAGCCCTCAACAGTCTAACATTTGGTGTCTGGGGAGAAGATGAGGGACCAGCAAAAGAGGTACAGAAAGAGTGGTCAGTTGGGTGGGAGAAAACCCACGAGGGTGGAATGCCTTATAAACTGCATAAAAAATTAATCAAGAAGAAAGAAGTGACCAACTGTGTCACTGACAGGTTGTGCAGGATCCTGATGAAGACCCGGCCATTGGGTTTAGCAACTCGGGGACCAGACTGCAGTTTCAGTGATGTGATGGCGTGAGAACTTGGCTGGAGTTAAGAAAGAATAGGAGGAGAGGAATTGGAGACAAGGAGAACAGACCATTGTTTTAAGGAGAGTTCCTGCAAAAAGGGACCAAGAAATGGCCCAGTAGCTGTAGGAGAACGGGGCCAAGGAAAGGTTTTTTCCAATTTGGTTTTGTTTTGTTTTCGTGACAAAGATTTATCAGAGAGTGAAAAAATAGATTCCATTCGGGCAGAGGGCTGGCTGGAGGCAAAATTTCGAGGTAAACGCAGATTATGTTTGGTGCCCCACAACTTTCTTTTTCCCTTCTCCGCGACAACACTGGAAGGTAGGAATCGCTGTTTCTACAAATGAGGAAAACACGATGTCAAAAGATGTTGCATCACTTTCCTGGGACACACACTAGCCTTGTGACCTTCTGCCATGCTGTCAAGGCCCTCTTCCCCCTAAATGCACAACCCCTGCCTCAAGCAGTCCACTGTCAGCTTAGATCTGCTGTCCCTGCTTCTAGATTTCTCTTTCCCTCTGCCATCAATATTTTATGGCCAATTATCTTTGCATTTTCAGCCAGGTAAACAATTTCTGCGGAAGGTGTGGATGTGATACTCCTTGGGAGTTTAAATTTGAAGTTATTCTTGGGGGTGGGGAAAGAGAGAGAGAGAGAGAGAGAGAGAGAGAGAGAGAGAGAGCCACTTCCAGAGCCCTGGGTTCGAATGCGAGGTGTACCATTTCTATCTGTGGGACTTAAGGCAAGTTATTTAACTCCTCTGAATCACACAGTTTCTATAAACTGTAAACTGGAAAGAAAAATCTCTGAATTGCAGAGTCTTTATAAAGATTAGAGACAGCACACAAAAAATACTGTTGTGAGTGTTCACAAATTCTTGACGTTTTTCTTCTTACTAAAATTGATTAGGGGCACCTGGGCGGCTCAGTCGGTTAAGCGTCCGACTTCAGCTCAGGTCACGATCTCGTGGTTCGTGGGTTCAAGCCCCACATCCAGCCATCGGGCTGTGTGCTGACAGCTCAGAGCCTGGAGCCTGCTTCAGATTCTAGGTCTCCCTCTCTCTCTGTCCCTGGCCTCCGGGGTCACCTCTCTTCTTCTGGGGCCTCCAAACACCTAGCAATCGCCTGCGTGCAAAGTGGATTTTTTGGACAGCCGATGGAATCATGTCCTGGAAACGTCCTCTAAATGAACCCATCTGATCATTCAGGGAAGGCTCTATGTATTTTCAGATCTCTGGATACCATCAGTCAAACAATTCTCCCTGCCTAAAGGGAATGCTTACTTTTATTCTTTTTGTTGCCCGTGTATAACTTTTTTAGATAAAGAGAATGCTATACATATTTCTAATTCAGACACTCCCACGGTTTTAGCTGTAAGGCATTAGATTAATATTTTGCAGTACTTTGTATGGTGGATAAGCAATTAGACCTGCTCTTATCTTTTGAGCTTCCGTAACAAACACTAGGTAGTTGAAACATTGCATTTTTCATCCAGACCTTTACTTGCCAACACTTAATATCAGGCCCCTTCTGTTAATAGAAGTTTCTCTTTCTGTTGCGCTCAAAACTAATTCAGCTGGCCCGCGCGATTTAAAAGCAAACACCGACCCTTTTCCACTAGGTTGAATTTTATGTTTCCAATCGTCTTTATTTCCCTGTAACCTGAGATTGGTAGCCTGCTCTAGGTTGAACTGCTAACAGAAAATCCTTCCTTACAGAGTAGCACTTAGCAGTTATGCCCTGGTTTCTTCACACACCTTGTGCATAGCCGAGGCCCAAGGGGCTCACGGAGAACAGGGAGGTGAAGTCAAGTGGAAAAAAGAATTTGGAGAATGAACAGACAAACCGGGCGAACAAGTACCACGAAGAGCCCGGCCTATCTTGCCGAGGAAGACAGACCCAGTAGATTCTTCCAGAGTAGTTACTTCCCGGTCAAAAGCGAACTCTTGTACTCCTTTTCTAACTCACAAACATTTCCAAGAGACTCGACTGTGGTTGTTTCGTGCTCTTCACTACTCAGGGTGTGAAATCTTTGGCTTTCTTTCAAGAACATGAAACTACCAGTTTCCAAAAGCACCCCCTCCCCAATACTGCAGATAAGAATACAGCACCTCGGGCGCCTGGGTGGCTCAGTCGGCTGAGCGTCCGACTTCGGCTCAGGTCATGATCTCGCGGTTATGTGGGTTCGAGCCCCATGTCGGGCTCCGTGTTGACAGCTCAGAGCCTGGAGCCTGCTTCGGATTCTGTGTCTCCCTCTCTCTCGGCTCCTCCCCTGCTCATGCTCTGTCTCTCCCTCTCTCTCAAAAATAAAGAAACATAAAAAAAAATTTAAAAAAAAGAACACTGAACTTCATAATGTTAAATATGATAACAAAAAGCAGAAAACAATCGAATATCTGATCGTCTTTTGCTCGGACTGAGTGTTGCCTAGTAATCGAAGATTATGTTTACAAAAAAAACAGTGATTGCATCAAGAAAGACTTATATTAAACAAAAATGGGTGGATATGAAATGATTCTGAAATATGAAATTATCTGAATTTGGAGGCATTTATAGGTATAGCTCTATACACATGTATACAGTTGGGTATAGATGTGTATGTATAATAGGAACGCACATATAGGAAAAGTTTGGAGGGAAATCAACATAAATACCTTTATTGCTGTTTTTTTTGTTGGGTTGTGGTATTAGAACTATGGGATCAATATACATTTCTAGGTGGATGCACCAATTAAAAAAGGCTGTTAATGTATTATTCAACTCATTTGTGAATGACTATGCATTTATACTCTACTTTGTTGTGAAAAAAATCTAAAGTGGCAAGTTTTAGCTCACTAGATGAATCCAGATGGAGTGCTAAAAAGCTAAAATATTACGGGAGTACCTGGGTGGCTCAGTCGGTTAAGTGTCCGACTTTGGTTCAGGTCACGAGCTTGTGGTTTGTGAGTTCTAGCCCAGAGTTGAACTCTGTGCTGCCGGCTCAGAGCCTGGAGCCTGCTTCAGAGTCTGAGTCTCCCTCTCTCTCTGCCCTTACCCCACTCATGCTCTCTCTCTCTCTCTCAAAATAAATAAATGCTAAAAAAATTAAAAAAAAGAAATATACAAAAATTTTTTAAACACTAAAACATTTCATAAAGCAAAACAAACAAAAAAAACCACGTTTCCAGGTTTTCGATGACCATTATCTAAATCCCCTCCCCCAGCACACATACACTCACACACAAATTTACACGTGCACTCACAACACACATAATTACAAGTGTCGTCAAGGAACAAACAACTTTCTCTTCCATGGGTGTTGCAAACTACTGCCTGTGGGCCAAATCCAGGCAGTGTCTATTTTTTTGTATGGCCTCATGAGCTAAGAAGAGATTCTACATTTTTAAAGTGCTGCTGGGGGTAGGGCTGTAAAACAAAACAATGAGGAATACACAGGAGAGACAGTATATAGACCTCACAGTCTAAAATATTTACTATAAGGTGTTTTGCAGAAAAAGTTTGCCAGCTCCTGTCCTACTTCCCAGCAAATCCTAGACAAGTTCTTTACCCCAGGATGTGTTGGAAAAAAAAGACAAAAAAAAAAAAAAAACAAAACACACACACACACACACACACACACACACACAAAACCCAAAGCAAACCACAACAAAACAAAAAAAACAGAAAAGAAAATCATTGAGACTTGGAGAGTTCCTAGTATAAGTGGAGACAGCTCTTCCTATGTCCCTATATCCTGGTCTCTCCATTCCCCTCTACTGATTGTAAAAGCTGTGAAAATTAAGAAAGGGAAACCTCACTGGGGCGCCTGGGTGGCTCAGTTGGTTGAGCATCCAACTTCAACTCAGGTTATAATCTCGGGTTTGTGAGTTCGAGCCCCACATTGGGCTTTCTGCTGTCAGCAGGAGCATGCTTTGGATCCTCTGTCGCCCTTTCTCTCTGCCCCTCCCGGCTTGCGCTTTCTCTTTCAAAAATAAATAAAAGATTTAAAAAAAAAGAAGGGGGGAAGGGAAACCTCACTAACATACATAGAGTACAATTGGGAGGCTAGAAGAGGGGAGATGGTAGGGGGCGCTGTACCGCTCCATGTGAATTACAGGAAGCAGTGTCGATTACTGGTCCCAACAGAAGAATCTTCAACAGCAAAGAATCGTCAATTACAGGCCCCCACAGGGAAAGATGTACATTGCATCTCTTACAAGAGATCCACCAACCCCGGCAATCAGCCAGTGAGCAACTGTCATCACCCTGAATTCTTGCTCTTCTCCAAAGGATTTTTGTCCAGAACAACCCCTCCCAGCTTCCTCCTCCATAAAATAATGTTCTTCTACTTCGTTTGTTGGATTTGCCTATGATTTTCCCATAGCTTGCATGTCCCGAAGTGCAATTCTCTGTTATTCCAAAACAAACCCATTTTGTTTGCAAACTAGCTGACTGTTTTATTTTGAAGGTTAACAAGATTCTCACTTGGATTACCAGAAGAAGAAGAAGAAGAAGAAAAACAACAACACAGAGGTTCCATTCATCATTATAGAAACATTTTTAAAATGCACTTTTATTATTTTCCCATACCTCAAGACATGCAGAGAAATGTAGCGAATATTTCCAGATAGAAGTTTTGCTCAGTGATTGAAGAAAGGGACACCTGGCTAGCAGGATCCCTTTGCTTTCAAACAATGACCGTTTTTTTAAACTATTTTACCCTTAAGGTTTATTTAGAAAACGTCATATTCGGAGAGGGCGACGTTACGCGTCAGCCAAACCTGAGTTTTCATAATGGCCCAGTAAATTGAGTTCAACCCAGAACCCCCCCACCGGACACAGGACACAAAGCAGCAGACAAGGGAATCCTGGCGGTAGGTGGGAAGAAAGAAGGGGCATGTGTGCTCGGGGTGACAAGATGAATTACAGCGCGGCGCTATGTTTCAAAATAGAGCTAACAGCAAACCAAACACACGCGTATCGTTCTTTTTAGCGCGAGTAACGTTTGGTTCCACGCTAGAAAAACATGCACGCAGAGAGATGATCTGTCCTTTATTAAGACGGCTAAGATGTCTGTATGGGCTCCTAACTTGAAAGGACAGACGAGAGCGTAGTGTATGTACAGATGACTAAGCGTCCTCGGTCCTCGCCTGGCAAACAGTCACCTCGCCAGAACTGCCACCCCGACAGACAAGACCTCGGACTTCCCTTCGCGAGAAGCGTTCCCCAACGAGCCGTGGAGGCAAAGAAAATGGTAAGGTCGAGGCCCCGAAGCGCTCGCAGAAAACTTGATGGAAAGCTGAAAAGAGAACAGAGACCGATTGCTTAATCCAGTCGAGTGGTACCCTGAAACGTGTCAACACGATCAAGCGACGGTGTTGGGAAAAGCGACCATGCGCTGAGAAAAGCGACTGATCCTCCTGGTAAGATTCTTTTTTTTTTTTTAATTTTTTTTTTCAACGTTTATTTATTTTTGGGACAGAGAGAGACAGAGCATGAACGGGGGAGGGGCAGAGAGAGAGGGAGACACAGAATCGGAAACAGGCTCCAGGTTCTGAGCCATCAGCCCAGAGCCTGATGTGGGGCTCGAACTCACGGACCGTGAGATCGTGACCTGAGCTGAAGTCGGATGCTTAACCGACTGTGCCACCCAGGCGCCCCTCCTCCTGGTAAGATTCTAACCGCAGCGACCCTCAGGCTGGGTGGGCAAGCACCACCACTTATTAAAAAAACCACACTGCGGTTGAACGTGGACTTTGTTTATTTATACGTTTTTATTTTTTTATTTACTTATTTTTTACAAAAATGTTTATTTTTGAGAGCGAGTGAGCACACGCGGGGGAGGGGTAGAGGATCCAAAGAGGGCTCTGCACCGACAGTAGCAATCCCCATGCGGGGTTCAAACTCATGACCCCAGCCATGAGATCATGACCTGAGCCGAAGTCGGATGCTCAACTGACCGAATCACCCTGGGGGGCCCTGTTTATTTCTACTTTTCTTTGGGTGAATACGATTGTGCATATTTAGAGTTATACAATGTGATGATTAGATATACATATATATTGTGGAAAGTTTACCAAGAGCAAGGTAATTAACATATCCATTGCTTCACATTATTGTCTTTTGCATGTGTGTGGGGGGTAAGGATGCTTAAGATCTACTCTCAGCAACTTTCAAATACACAATATCGTCTTATTAATTATAGTCACCATGCTGTGCCTTAGATTCTTCAGAACTTGCTCTTCTTGCAAATGGAAATTTGTATCCTTTGAACCATGTCACCCATCCATTTCCCCTCCCCCAGCCTCTGGCAACCACTATTTTATTCTGTTTCTATGAAACCAGCTTCTTTTTTTTTTAGATTCCACACGTAAATAATACCATACAGTATTTGCCTTTCTCTGTCCGCTTTATTTCACTCAGTATAATACTTCCAGTTTCATACATACATATATATGTATGTAACACGTTGCCTTTATCCATTCATAGGTCAAAGGACACTTCCTGGGTTTCCCTATCTTGGCTCTTGTGAGTCCGCAATGAACACGAGTATACAGGTATCTGTTCAAGACACCGATTTCAATTCTTTTGAATGTACCTAGGAGTGGGATTGCTGGATCACCTGGTCATCCAATCTTTAATGTTTTGAGGACCCACCCTGCTGTTTTCCATAACGGTTCCGCCGCTTTACTTTTTCACCCACGGTGTGCAAGTGTTCCCTTTTCTCCACATCCTCTCCCACACTTGTCATCTCTTGTCTTCATGATGATCGATGGCCATCCTAACAGGTGTGGTTTTGATTTGCATTTCCCTGATGATTGGTTATATTAAACACCTTCTTATATTCCTGTTGACCATTTGTATGTGCGTGGAAATTGACTAAGGGTCTATCATGTCCTCGGCACTATTCTAAGTGCTAGGACCACAGTGATGACTAAGGACAGCACCTTTTGCCGAGCAGCTCACACTATAATGTGGAGACAGTCATGTATACAAATTGCTACAACCCTATATCGACATAGTACAGAATGTACAAAATGCTACGGGATTATAAAACAGGGAGAGCAGAACTATTTCTTTGGGGTGGGACTCTAAGTCTGGAGTTGTAACTGAGGTTTCTTAGGGGGACCGGTATGGACTGAAGTGGTATGGCAAGCGAAGAGAGTCAGGTATTTCTAGAATAAAGAGTTGGCAATCACATATACGGTAGAAAGACCTGAAACCAGTCTGTGGGCGCAGGGAATTTGGGGAAAGCGTCACAAAGCAGCATTTAAAACTTAAAAATTCAATTTTCCCCCCAAAAAAAAAAACACAAAAAACAAACCAAACTTGGCTGAATTAAAAAGGGCTGCTTTGAGAATAATTCTAGTATTTTGCCGCTGTGGTCGCATGGAGGTACGTGTGGATGAGTGTTGTGGAATGTGTCCAATCTTTACAGTGCTGAATACTGTATGTGTGTGTGTGTGTGTGTTACTGTAAGTATTCACAAGAACATAAGAACATCCATGCGCCTAAGAGTAAGGATTGCATCTTGTTGCCCTAGGATTTGGGACAATGTTTTACCCTATGAGCGAATGTGAGGTGTGCCCATCACAATGAGTTTCCAGAATAGACTGGATTACAACTTATCACGATAAGGACCTATGCACGAGCGTTGCTCATTTAGCAGGCGAGAAAGAGCTAATGCTGTCTGCTCCAGGCCCAGCTAACAAATTAGGTTCCATAGAAGAGGCCTCTGTCGGCCATTGGAGGATTGTTTGAAATCGGGAGCAGGGAAGGGCTATGCAAGGGGTGAAAATCTAGGCTTCATTGGAGGGCAAGTCTCCATGCTGCCTGACCGCCAAGAGGTTCTTCCTTTCAGCTCAAAACCACAGGACAAGACAAACAGCCGTCCAGCCTGCTGAACGCAGTCCGTGGAGCCATAAAAGGCGCGCAGATCTGAAAGTCAGTATGTGGTTGCTGGTCATGCCACACATTGTGGATTCTGGTCAGGCAGGCTGTGGAGGGTCTGCTCAATGGGATTGGGGGCCAGGAAAAAAAAACCCTAAAAGCCATCAGGATGGACCCGGAGAGAATTAGGAAGGTGATGAGTGAAGTCATTGGCCTGTGCCCCAGGGTGGAATCTCTCAGGGGCTGTAAGTTAGGGACCTTCGCCGACAGGGCCAGTGACAGAGTATAGCCCCGAGGAGTGCTGGGCAAGGCGGAATCAGGGGTGATGCAGAACCAACGGTGAGCTCGCGAGAGGCGCCGCTCAATCCAGGCAAGGACTTAGCACTTTTCATGGAGATGAGGGCACGTGATTAGAGTGAAAGTAGCAGATTGCCTAGCAAATTCAAGAGGCGCAGAGAGCTCTGACGTCAGAGCAGTAAGAGCTAGAGACGTACCCAAGAAGGTGGCAAGGTAAAATCAAGGTGTGGTCCTCAAAGGAGCAGGTCAGAGACTCGAGATCTTGTGGCCTCGCTAGAATGACCCCACTCCTTGGTGAGGACAGGTGGGATGTGGGAAGGAGGATGGAGAGAGAGTGATGGAGAACACAGAGGTAAAAGCCACAAATAATAAGTTGGCATTATATACAAGAGTAAATGGGTATAATCCTGCATAGTAAGAAAAAAAATACTGGGGCGCCTGGGTGGCTCAGTTGGTTTAGCGTTGGACTGTTGATTTCAGCTCAGGTCCTGATCTCATGGTCATGAGATTGAGCCCTGTGTCAGGCTCTGTGCTGGTGTGGAGCCTGCCTGCTCTCTCTCTCTCTCTCTCTCTCGTTCTGCCCTTCTCCTTAAGAGAAAGAAGAAAGAAAGAAAGAAAGAAAGAAAGAAAGAAAGAAAGAAAGAAAGAAAAAGGAAGGAAGGAAGGAAGGAAGGAAGGAAGGAAGGAAGGAAAGAAAGGAAGGAAGGACAAAAAGAAAAGGGAAAAGGAAAAGAAAAAAGAAAAAGACAAGAAAAAAATATCATAAGTGAGAGCCCCAAGTGCAGTTAAGCATTCAGAGCATCGATATCCACTGGGAGATTGCTGGGGACATGCCATTCGACTAGCAGGACCAGACAAATGGAGCCTCAGCAGATGCTACCTTCGATCTGAGATTTCTAGGTCTGCATACTGGAAGCTTCAAATGTCATTCCAGAGGCGCCTGGGTGGCTCAGTCAGTTAAGCGTCTGACTTCAGCTCAGGTCATGATCTCGCGGTCCAGGAGTTCAAGCCCCGCGTCGGGCTCTGTGCTGACTGCTCAGAGCCTGGAGCCTGTTTCAGATTCTGTGTCTCCCTCTCTCTCTGACTCTCCTCTGTTCATGCTCTGTCTCTCTCTGTCACAAAAATAAATGAACATTAAAAAAAATTCAAATGCCATTCCAGATCCCACTGTATCCTAAAATTACACTAAATGCTTAACTTCTAAAGATCTCAATTTGTTCTTTATGAAAAATGAAAGTCCAGGGAAATGATAAGGTAATGATAAGGCAACCCCTCAATGGGGTTTAAACAAAATGTGTAACATTTTGTTAAATGAGAAAAACAAAAACGTACTACTTTTAAGACCAGGTTGGCATTTACCTGAAACCACTTACAATGGATCAACATACACACCGATCGACTGTGATCCAGGAAGTCCAACATTTTGTTTCCCATAGCTCTATTTGATTTCTTCCAGTGTTTCACGTGCAGTGATTCTGATGTAAGAATCTCCTTACTTGTTAACTTTTCTCTGAACACTATTTTTGTTTTTTCATTCCTAATCTGCAGTTCACTTAGGCTCCCCATTACATCTAGTCATGCAATGCAGTTAAGTAGGAAAAGGAGTCTCCAGGCACGGACAGCAGCTGATGGGAGGAAGAATAGAGTAAGAGACCAGAAAGACCGCTTTGGTTAGGGCAGGAGTTCCCGTATTTTCCAAATCTGTCAGCCTCACAATGTGGTGTTTCAGTAAGGATTGAGTCATGACTCCATTTCAATTACTTCACAAAAGAAAGAAAATGGTACGTGACAGTAGACAGGAACACTGTGTCGCCACTCAATCTGGAAAAAGAGAGGGCAGGAGTCGTGCCCTTTGTGAGTAATGCGGTCAGGAGCATCCCCGGTGTTTGAAAGCCAGGTGTGAGGGTTGTGTTCTGTGTGTGTGTGTGTGTGTGTGTGTGTGTGTGTGCACGCGCGCGTGTGTGTGTGTGTGGGGGGGGTAATGGGAGACATGGAAAGAGAGAGGAAGGGGAGATGAGGAGTAGAAGGAGAAAAGGTAGAGCAAAGAGACACAGAAGTGAAAACAATTCTGATGACGTCATAGAAAGCACACTGATTCTGATGATCTCTATGCCACCCTTTTAATGAAGGGGAAAAAGATAATTATTAAGTAATAATAAGAATTAATTTTTACATAAGAAAATTTAAATATTAAATAATAGTGTATTTTATTACACAATATAGTATGTATTTATCATATTATTATTATATGAATACAGATAAATGGCTGGACGTAGGGTAAATATCATTATGAGACAGTAAGTGAAAGTTGGCGCAGATATTCACAAGGAGAATTAAGTGCTAAAGTCTGCAAACTATGGAGCAGTTAGTTTTCCTTCGGAAAGAAGGACTGGCTACTTCATGCAAACTCAATGGCACGACCAAGAGTGCCCATTTCTGTAACGATGCCCGGTACAGACCAGGTGCTCAATAAATAATTGTTGTGTCATGAATTCCTGAACAGGGGGGAGGCATCAGCCCGATTCTTCGCAATCTGGTAGGAATGCACATAGCCAGGCGGCATGCTTCATGCTGCTTTGCTTCCACATTCTTTCTTTAGCATCAAATTTAAGATCACCCAAGGGCCGACTTGCTCTTCCCAAGCCGGAAAGGACAGAGCTCACGTCGGCTGGATGAAGTGAAATGTGACAAGGGACACCTCAGGCCCCAAGAAAATCCCTGGAGAGTCCCTCAACCCTTGAGAGCAAAATGCCCTTCCCGGCCCTGCGAAATTCACAGAGAGCAAGAGGGACAGCTTTTCTCTCGACCGCTAAGCCTCTCCAAGAAGTTTGTCCTCTCTGTTCTGGGCATCTGACAGCCAGCTACCATGGTGAAAAAGAACGTATCTCCACCTATTCACTGGATGTTCCTTCTTTCCACTTACTGCTTTACTTTGGTTTTCGTTTTTGCCCACTCCTAACTCCACTGAGTCTTGGCCAAAAACTTGAGGGATCTATGTGAGAAAGTTTAATATTCAGTTATAGGAAAAATAAAGAGCTTAAAATACTTGATTATTCGTTCGAGGTCTGGCTCTGTGTCTTTTCCATACTCTTCAATTGCACAGCCCAGAGTCATGTAGTTCAGCTGCCGAAAACTCAGTTGTAGATGTGGCTGCGAGTTGGGACCATGATGAGCATGACAATAGGCAAGAGGGTCACAAGTCAGGAACGCCTTAGAAACGGTGACAACTTAACAGGACGCAAAAACAGTGGTGGGGCGCCTGGGTGGCTCAGTTGATTAAGCATCCGGCTCTGGATTTCATCTCAGGTCATGATCCCGGGGTTGTGGGATCGAGTCCTGTGTCAGGCTCCACTCTGAGCGTGGGAGCCTGCTTGGGATTCTCTCTCTCCCTCTCAGCCTGCTCACCCCTACTTTCTCTTTCTCTCCAAATAAATAAATTAATTAAGAAACAAGAAAAACCGGTGGTAAGGTTCTTATAAAGGAAGGACTTCCTATGCATAAAGATAATGGGAAAAGTCACAAGGAAGGATGAGATTTGACAACATGGAAAATTAAAACCAAAAAATCATAACAAAATCAATGAGCAAACAGTAGGCTGTAAGAAGTGAAACAGCACAATAATCTGCCAATACCAATATCCTTGATACCTAAGGTATGCTTACGAATCAGTTTTAATAAGTAAGTCTGAGAGGGGCGCCTGAGTGGCTCAGTCGGTGAAACATCCGACTTCGGCTCAGGTCACGATCTCATGGTGGGTTTGAGCCCGTATCCGGCTCTGTGCTGACAGTTCAGAGACGGGGAGCTTGCTTCAGATTCTGTGTCTCTCCCTCTTTCTGTCCCTCCCCCACTCAGGCTCTGTCTCTCTCTCTCTTTCAAAACTAAATAAAAACATTAAAATATTTTTTTAAATAAGTGACTCTGAGAGCACCCTTGTGTGGGTGTATCCAGCTATCATAGGTTCGAATCATGGAACCCAATTAGAAGCAATCTTACATCAATCCTAGTATATGTCCTTAGTATGGTCACTTTCCCACTCTCCATGATGTCCTTCACACCTTTCTCCCTCCCTTCATATCACCCACACACCCTCCTCCTGACTCATTCTCAGTGAATGACTTCGCTTCACCCAGCACACAAATTGAAGGAAGTGGAAGGATTCCAAAAAGAGCCACCACTCATTTTCATCATCATATCTCAAACTTCCTGCCTGTGGATCCTGCAAGCTGGCTTGTTTACTGGTCCCAGATCAGAGATGTGTCAAAGGATGTGCTACAGAGGACAGTGGGCCCCTGCTCCAGTCAGAGGTCAGTTCCAGCCCTTCTCACCTCGCAGAGAGTAGAGCTCCTGTATTTGACTTCTGTTTGTTGTAAAGCCAACTTCCGGTAACACAGACTTTATCTGTATAATATTAATTTCCAATTATGATCTCCTTCCCTCACTGATTCTGGACCCCACACTACATATCTGACTGCCCGCTTGACATATCACTAAATGTTTGGCAGGAATCTCAAAATGGAAATCATCATGCCCATCCTGGAACCTGACGTGTCTCTTATTTTCCCTCATCTTAATAAATTTCCCGTGATTCACCCAGTGACTGAAGACGAAAACCCAAGAGTCATTCATGAATCCTCTTTCTTTTATCTCTGTGTCCGATACACAGAGAAGAAGGTCTTGTCAACTTGGTTACCAAAAAGGATTTCGGATTTGCCCAGTTCTTTCCATCTGACTTCTAACACCCTCATGGAAGCCGTCAGCATTCTTCCCCATCCAGACTTTGCAATGGCGTGCCATCTGGTGTTTTGTTTTCATTGCGGCCCACTCTCACAAAATGTGATCCCGAAAAATAAATAGCCCAAGTGAAGTCAGTCCCCTGCTTCCAACCCTTCAGTGCTTGAAAGGATAAAAGTTCTACAAGCTCCCTATGTGGCTCTTTACGACCCGGCATGATCTGGCCCCTTGGAGCCTCTCTGCTGTCATCCTGGGCTATCCTTGTCTCTGCCCCATCCCTCCAGCCACACTTGCCTTCTTTCCACTGTGCAAAAGATGCAAGGCTTTCGCCATCTTAAAGCCTGTGCACTGGTTTCTCCCTCCTCTTGGAACCATTATCCCCAAATCATTGCATGACTTCCTTGCTATTTAGGTTTTTGTTAAAAGTCTATCGTACTATGCAGCTTAATGATTTCGAAATCACTGGCACTACCTAACGTGTTTGTATTTGTTTCTCTCTTAGAGAAACTGTGTTTAAGCTCCACGAAATAAAAGATCTTATTGTTTTCATTGCTATTATCCCAGGTCCTAGAAGAGCGTCTGGCCAAAGTATTCAATAAATACCGTTTGAATGACTCAACTGTCTAACCCACTACAATCCCTTATTTTATTCGATCTGATCCTTAGTAGAGAAGAAAATAGAAACAGGGAACCAGGGCCTTCCTTAGGCTGCGCAGTAGTTTGCTTTCAGCCTTCCTTGCTGCACGTACGTGCTCCTTCCGAAAAGGCGCTCGCCGCTCTGTCTGCCGTGTGGCCCTCTTCCGCCACCCTGGACTTCTATATAATGAAATGAACTGGAAAGTATGAATCTGTTTCCTCAGCCAGCCCATCAGTTCATCATTCATAACGAATACCTACCGCACGCCAGACACTCGGCTCTGTTCTGGGAATATAGAACCAAATTGCAGAGATCGCCCCCCCCCTCCCCACTTCGTGATTCAGACACGTCCATTTAAATAAATTGAAATATGAAAAGAAGGGTTGTAGCGAAGGCTAGACCAAAATGCTGAAAGCAAAAATCGTGTCCTAAGGGAATATTTTCTCCTTAGAACAGCATGATTAACTAAACCCTCCAGACCATTTTGTGCACAACAAAGTCTAAATGATGGCCATCGGTTGGTGAGCGACAGGGTTGGCCAGACTCTCCTTCTCTCTGAGGAGCAAGGCCTCTTCTTTTTGGGGACGATCATTAGAGGTAGGACGGAATCCCACTAACTTGGGTGGTTTAGATAATAATGGCAGTGAATGGAAACTGAGGGTTTACAATAGTCCAGGCACTGTGCCTGCTCTTGAGAAGCACTATGACATGCGGAGGCTGCTAACACAAATTGCCACAAATTTAAAACAACGTACATGTATTATCTCATGGTTCCAGAGGTCTGAAGTATGAAATCCGTTTCATTGGGTTGAAATCAAGGAGCCCGGAGGACCACGCTCCCTGCAGAGGTTCTGCTGGAGAATCCAATCCTTGTCTCTTCCACCATCTGGTGGCTCCAGCCTTCCTTGGCTGTGGCAGTCTCCATCATTGTCTCCTTCTCTTCTGATTATAATCTCCCTCAGCCTCCTGACAAGGATGCTTGTGATCGCATTTAGGGCCTGTCTGGATAATCCTGGCTAATCTCAAGATGCTTCACTCAATCATACTTGTCTTCTTGATTATCTGTTTAAAATTTCCTACCACTAAACGAAGTTTCTGGGAAACGGGAAACATGTTTGTGTGTTTGTCTTTGTTGCTGGTGTTGTTGGTTTCTTTGCTTTACCGCTCTCTCTCCCTAACCACCCCTCATCCCAATCCAAGATAGTTGCTGGCACATAATAAATGCTCAATGAATATTACTGAATTACAAACAGATCTCCATCTTGCATAAGAGGAAAGAGGCTAAAATGATTTGGCCAATTTCACACAGCCAGCAAGTGGCAAAGCAGGACTCTGAGTCCAAAACCCTCTATTCGACTTTCCTTGGCCTGAGTCTGGCAGTATTCATTTTATGTCTTTCTGGTTCTACAATTTTGACTCTCAAATCTCATCATTTTTCCTTTAAAAGAAAAAAAAAATCCTCCTGCATAATTTGGAACACGAGAGTTATGCAATAATGTTGGACTATATTTAACTACCCATAGATAAGAAGTAGGCTTAACTGGAACTTTGTTAGAGATATTGTTGCATATAAAATAGCCACAAAACATCTATTTTTTCACTCAGTGATTCCTGTCAGTTCTCACAACATCGAGACTGCGCCTGAAGACCTTGATAGAAATCTATGTTCGGCCTTGTTTTCTGTTCTCAGAAGGTGGCCTTTTTTGCTAAAAAAAAAGTGAGCTCAGCTAATGTAGGGTGAAGACTGGTGTTTGAAGAGAAACAAAAGACCACTATCTTGTCAAGTCTCAGATCGGCAACTAAGACTCGGGTTCTCCTGGGGCGCCTGCGTGGCTCAGTCCATTGGGTGTCCAACTTTGCTCAAGTCACGATCTCACGGATTGTGAGTTCAAGTCCCACGTCGGGTTCTGTGCTGACAGCTCAGGGCCTGGAGCCTGCTTCAGATTCTGTGTCTCCCTGTCTCTGCCCCTCCCCCACTCACGCTCTGTCTCTCTCTCCTACAAAAGTAAATGAACATTAAAAAAAAAAGTAAAAAAAAATACTTGGGTTTTCTTCCTTTTGGGAAGCTCTGCCTTTGGGAGAAAACACTAGGTTATTATCAGGAATGTGTGAGAGGTGTTTGTCACGCACACCGCGCTCTAAGCATGAAATGCTACCCGAAGGGTTGAGTGTTGATGGGGATAAGAGAGAACTTGGGTGATATTTTCAAAAACTTGATTACAGTGTTTTTCTCTTGTGGCAAAATCTTGGGACTTAGAAGTGCTAATATTTCTCTTCTTTTTCTCCCTTCTCTAGAATAAAAAAAAATCCCATTCTATAATATTTTGACAATGAGGAAAACCTTGAAATAAAATGTTTTCACATGCCTGGCTATACAAATATGTTAATGTCTAAACAACAATAACAAAAAAGCAGTCCCGGTGGAACCAGGATTTGAGAACTGACTTGACAAAGGGAGGAATAATTGAGTAAAGAAGACCCCCGTTGGGATAGGAAGGGCTTCTAGAAAACACAAAACATGCCACATAGGGAAAAGAGGAAAAGAGGCATTGAGGTGAGGAAAAAAATCATGAATTATTTTTGCCTTCATAAAATTAAAGACAGTTCAAACTTTGACAAAGTAAGGAAGGCAAGTTCTTACAGAAATGAGCAAATGCATGACCATAGTTTTCCAGAAAACAAGTAGAACCCACTTTATTATGCCATTAAATCAACTTGGGTTTTCTGATTCACTAGCCACTTTCCTGGCCGTCATCCCCAGGAGATGGAGAGAAGGGAAGGGACTCAAGGGATATTTAGAATATTTAGAACATAGTTAGGAGGTAGGTTGTCGGGGCGGGGGTGGGGGGTGGGTAGTGCAGACAAATCAATGGTAACTCCTTGGTTCACATCATGAGCAAATGCGTGGGAGGATGTATCACTTATTGAGATGGAAGAAGTGGAGACGGTGCATTTTGGTTTGTAGAGAAAGCAAGCTTTTGACATTTTAAGTATGGAGTTGACCATAAGGCATTTCGGTGTATAAATCTAGGACTCAGGAGACATATTTCAGCCAGAGGTGGGAATTGGGAGCTGTCCACCTGCAAGTGATAGTTGTGTATGTGGGGACAGATGGGGTGGTCCAGGTAAAGAGCAGACTGAAAGAAGGAGGCCCAGTCCAGGGTCCCAAGGAGCTCAGCTACTCAGAGGTTGAAGGGAGGGCATGAGGTCAGCAAAGGGCTGGAAAGGTTTTCCGAGAAGAGAGAGTGGTGTCTGGAGAAAAACAAAGCCCGTGTTTCTAAACGATCTCACTTGGGTCTGAGTCCCAGATCTGCCACTTGCCATCTTTGTACACTTGGGGAAACTATTTAGCTTCTCTAAACTTAAGATCATTTTTGAGTTTGGAAAAGCGTTATGCACATTCAAAAGGCTCAGTGTGAGCCATTTGTAGCTCCCTGAGGCACTCATGAAAGCAAGAGCAAAATTCCTCTTTTGATTTGAGGAAAATAACTTTTATTAAATTGTGAGGAAGTTGATGAGACAAATCATATATGGATATGGATACAATCATTTTACATAATGCTCACAAGAATTTGTATTCCTATGTCAAGTGCTTTCTTTCTCAGGAAATGATTGGCATATTTGCACGGTAGGTTGGACAGGTTAATACGTAAGTTGCTTTATCTGTTCATACCTAAGAGTGATTCTTCTTACCTGAGGCACTTGAGGTTCCTGGCTCACCAAATCTTGAAGAATTTTAAAAATGTCTTTGGAAAAGCCAACTTGTCATCCAAGGGATGTCTCAAAAGATTTTTCAATCAATTCCTATTTGTTGGGGAGACATGATGAATTTCCCTGTTACAGAGAAAACTCATCTAATTTTACCCATCTCATATAATTGATAACAGAATACACTGATGAATTTATCTTGATTTCTGGAAAAGGTACTCAAACATTTTAAAATACACTTTATATTTGGAGATCAAATTTGTGGTCCAGAAAGAAACTTAAGATGTCCTTTCCTTCAGATTTGAATGACTCCTAATGTCAGCCATGTTTAGAATCTTCCTTCTTACTGCATTTAATAAAGTTGACAACAACAACAAAATCTTCAAAAAAAAAATGCTTCCTCTCTTTAATCCATTAGTTAGATACATGCAGCTTTAATATATTAATATATGTTACACTGAATGATAATTTGAGCTGCCAACAGGGGATGATATATGCATACTAATTTTTATGCGCAGAATCTCAGTTCCCGCGATAGTTCCCATTATGCACCCAGAATTGTTTTCAAAAGCCACCAAAGAAATATAGTTTATCCACACAGAGATAGCAACAATTTACTTTTTAATATTAATGAAATTCATGTAAGAATCATTAGTGGGTTATAAATTACACTAACATGCCTTCACGGTGCCATAAATTAGATCCAGTGTTCCACTGGGACCCTCTGTGCTTTACGGAGGGTCATTTCTATATTTCTTTCAGGGAATATATGGTAGTTGAATTTCCATCTTGTCTCTGAAAATAGAAAATGATGCATTCTTGCATTTTAGTTTTATTCTCTTCGGAGTCTACAATTCCCCATTTGAAAGCAGTGTATGTTTGGTTTGGAGCAATTAACACTCATTTCTGAGTTCCAAGTTTATGAGAATGAGCAGTCTTCTTAAGTCCATAACCACGTCATTGGATAGAAGTAACTGATACTGTGTTAAAAGATATAATTTTGCAGGTACAACTGGCGGAAATAAATGAACGCATCCAAGTCAGAAATAAATGAACACATTCTTTCAAGAAGGTTGAATTACAAACCCATGAAGTTGATAAGAATTAGGGATGATCTTCTTTCAATCAGCCTCCCCTTTATATGATTTCTCACTTTCTTGGGCCTAGATTCTCTAGCAGACAGCAAAGGGCGAGCCGGTGGGTGGAAAGGTTACACAGGTCAGTCATGTTCTCGTTTAGATTCCTTCAGCAAGAAGGAATTCACTCCTCCACTCTCTTCATAGAATGCCTAGAATACAAGAAAGCCCTTCTTTATAGGGAAGCAAAACCACTTCCCAGGACCTTCTGGATATTACTTCTAATTCTTTGAAATAATAGTACCTGCTACCTTAGCTCAGGCCGCTATCACAAAATACCATAGACTGGAGGGTTTAAACACCAGATATTCATTTTCTCATAATTCTGGAGTCTAGGAAGTCCAAGGTCAAGGCACCAGCAGATTCAGTTCTCAATGAGGGCTTTTTTTTCTTGCCTTTTTTCTTGCGGATGACCACCTGCTTGCTATGTCCCCATGTGGCTTTTTCTTGGTGAGTGGGCTTGGGGAGAGAGGGAGCTCTCATGTCTCTTCCTGTTTTTATAAAAATGCTAATCCTGTTATGAGGGTACCACTCTCAGAACCTCATCTAAACCTCATTACCTCCCAAAGATCGCACCTCCAAATGCCAGCATATCACACTTGAGTTTCAACATATGAATTTGGGAGGGAGGGGACACAGTCTGTAACATCTACAATATGCCAGGCAGTTTTAATATCTGTCTTTTATTTTATTTATTTTTAAATACAATTTATTGTCAACTTGGCTAACATACAGTGTATACAGTGTGCTCTTGGTTTCGGGGGTAGATTCCGTGTTTCATCGTTTACATACAACACCCAGTGCTCATCCCAACAAGTGCCTGCCTCAATGCCCATCACCCATTTTCCCCTCTCCCCCCACCCCATCCTCAGTGTGTTCTCTGTATTTAAGAGTCTCTTACGGTTTCTCTCCCTCCCTCTCTGTTTGTAATTATTTTTTCCTCTTACCCCATGGTCTTCTGTTAAGTTTCTCAAGTTCCACATATGAGTGAGAACATATATCTGTCTTTCTCTGACTGACTTATTTCACTGAACATCATACCCTCCGGTTCCATCCACGTTGTTCTTGTTACGTCTCAAGGTAATTATAATTATCTTCCTTTTACTGATCATGAGATTAAAATTCAGACAGGATTAAAAAAAATAGTCCAGCCCCACGCAGCTAGAAAATGGTGTGACAAACCCAGTTTTGACTTCTAAGTTCTTGATCTTTCCTTTCTATCCCCTGCTGCCTCTCTAAATCAAGGAGCCACACAGAATAAGCCTTTCTTCGACGTACTGGCCCACCATATTGTTCAGCCTTTCATATCTTTCCCATGTCTCCTCTCATCCAAGCTAAATATTTTGAATTTATTCAGCTCTTCCTTCAAATGACTCGAGTTTTACTCTTTATGTCATTCTAGCTTCTTTTCTCTGGATACACTCTATACAGCCACTGTCTTATTGAAGGCCTAACACCCAGAACTGAGCCCACAGCTTCGAGGGAGTCCTGACGAGCACAGATCTGGGTGGGACAAGTAGGTACCTTGGTAAGAGTTTTATATTTCTTTTCACGCATCTTAACTGTAAAGTACTTTGTACAGCTGTCACTATGCATCTTGTCTGTAAGCCTATTATAAGATTTTGTCAAATGTGTTGCTAAAATTTAATATTCAAATCATAACAGAATCTTCTAAATATCTACCCCATGATGAACTTATTAGCTAGCTCCATCAATTACTAAATAAAGTAAGTCAGTTTTCAACTTTTCTGGAATTTAGGCAGGATTCATTTTTCTTATTTGTCTCCTCCCAGGGCCAGGTCACTGCACACGAAGTGTTTTTTCGCTCTGGGAAGAGTCATTTTTTTTAACACAAGAAATGCTATGCATTCTGCTGCTTGTCTGAAAGATAAGAACAATCAGAGGGAGATGTAAGTGACAAAGTATTTCAATAGTTGAGTCAACAATTGAGCAGAAGAATGTAATAGTAAGGTTTTTTTTGTTTGTTTGTTTGTTTTAGACAGATCAATGCTAAGAACAGAATTTATGGCTCTTAAGTCTGCAAGATCTTTTGGCTTAATCCAAAAGCTGTAACCCTATAGCAGTCAACAGTGACACCATACTCAAACAAGAACCAAAGGAGTAGTTTCATTAAATAATCATTAGTTCACCTGGCCAACAGTTTTGGCAAGTAAATCGTAATTATTTCACTTGGTCACAGAGGCCTAAAAGAGGGGCAAGAGCCTGGCCTAACATCTCACAAGTTAAAACCAATTATCTGTAAGATTACTGCTTATTTCATTTAACATCAGTGAAACCAATCCTGAAATACAGTTCTTAGTTTTGCTGTGTTTAGTTGCAAATGATCAAAATAAAATAAATGAATCCCACAGAAGTTCTAATGGTGTGTCAAATTCTAGTAAACTAGTGCCACAATCTGAAAGCAACCCAGTGAAGTCAGTTTGTGTATATAACATACTTAGATGCCAGTCCCACAATTCACCCAAGAAAATCCATTTCAGGAAGACGCCCCCACCCCCCCCCGCCCCACCCCAGAGGCTGTTTATACTGGGATACACAGTGTGCTTTGAAATATAGAGGAAAATTATGATGAGAAAAGATCTCTCCCTTAAAAAGAAAAGAAGAAAAACAATCTAAGAATTAGATGTCATTTTGCCAATCATGCCAAAGGCTTCTTCTGAGTTAACGTGCAGCTTTCAGCATCGTCCACCCAGAGTACATTGTTTGAAAACCCAGTCTGGCTGTTCTGTTCTGAAGGAACAGGAAACTGTCTTCAACAGTATGCTCTATAGGTTATCTTGATAACATCAGCAAGCAGAGTATTGAGCACACGCCCCCTGGTCACATACACACACCCCAGATGAGAAAGTAGTGAAGGTAGGAATGCTTCTGTGTCCTCATCGGCAACAAAATGGCATTTATAGGCAGAGGAATAATAAAGATAGCCTTCTCGGCCACTGAATGTATGCATGGCAGAGAGGAGAAAATAACCTGAATCACTTTAGTCAGGAGGAACCAAGTCACAAGGAACATTTATCGTTTCTAAAGCAAGCTATGTCCACCATGCCACCCTCTCTCTCTGACAACTTCTTCACCAGTCTCCCATCTTGTGCAAAAGAGACCTAAGGAAATAGACATTTTGAGACATACTTCACATTTTCTTCTTTACCTAACAATGTCTTAAAACAGTAAGTAGACATGCTAATCACTGCTAATGTTCAGAGAAATACTTAAGCGTTAAAGATTCAAAAGAAAAGTTGAAAAGCAAAATCTTTATAAATTACCTGTGAGTCACCACTAACTTTGAATAATACGGAGCTGTTTTGTTCCTTTAAGTGAAAGGTGTACTTGCCTCGCTGCCTGAGCTGAAGCAGAAATAGAGAAGCATCATGGAACTCGGACCTGAAACCTAACTTAGTGTTGACAATGTGATCTCCCTCACTTGTAAGGCATTACCATATTTACCATATTACATCTGCAAAGACCCTGTTTCCAAATAAGGTCACATTCACAGGTTCTGGGGGGTAGGACTTCAGTATATCTTTTAAGAGGATACAACCTATAACAGTACTCATTTAAATCACTGGGCTCACTCAAAAAAATTGCAACCAGCAGTGTTGATAGAACTCTTGGATGCTGGAGGATGACAGACATGGGGAAGGAGGCACATGGCACACAAAGAACAATCAAGTCATAGTGTGTATTTTTGTATCAGGACCATGGACAGTAGCTCATGTTCCTTCCACCCCACCCTCCTCCTGCCTCGATATTAGTTTATACCTATGGCGAGAGATGCCTTGTACTAAACAATGCTTATCAAAAGACTATTACATTGTCTCCCCACTGTTTCTAAGTTTGAATTCTGTAAATCGATTTATCTTACTCACTGTAACTTTGCCTGGAATGGAGAAAAGGTAATAGTGGAGAATAGATTAGAGAATAGGCTTATGAAGGTGGCTGTTATCATTTTTTTTTTTAATCTGGGGTTTCTCTTGAACTGTTGGTGGGAACACAAACTGGTGCAGCCACTCTGGAGAAAGTATGGAGGTTCCCCAAAAAGTTAAAAATAGAACTACCCTATGGCCCAGCAATTGCACTGCTGAGTATTTACCCAAAGGATATAAAAATATAGATTCGAAGAGGTATGTGCATCCCCATGTTTATAGCAGCATTACCAACAATAGCTAAGCTATGGAGAGAGCCCAAATGTCCATCAACTGATGAATGGATGAAGAAGATGTGAGATATATATATATATATATATATATATATATATATGGAGAGAGAGAGAGACATAATGGAATATTACTCAGCCATAAAAAATAATGAAATCTTGCCATTTGCATCGATGTGGTTGGAACTAAGTGAAATAAGTCAGAGAAAAACAAATACCGTAAGATTTCACTCATATGTGGGATATAAGAAACAAAACAGATGAACATATGGGAGGGGGAAAGAGAGAAGAAACAAACCAAGAGATACTCTTAAAGATAGAAAAGAAACTGAGGGTGGATGGAAGGAGGTGGTTGGGAGATGGGCTAGATGGATGACTGGGATTAAGGAGGGCACTTGTGATGAGCACTGGGTGTTGTATGTAAGTGATGAATCACTGAATCCTACTCCTGAAACCAATATTGCACTGTATGTTAACTAACTAAAATTTAAATAAAAATTTGGGGAAAAAAATCTAGAGTTTTACTTTCCTTGTCAAGTCCTGGAACCTAGATTCTCAGCTTAGATTGATGATCCAGTGGAAGAAAATGGCTCTTACCACTTAAACTTATTCAGAACTTGTTCGTTGCAGAGAATCAATAAAATTATTATAAGGTACCTAATGCTATGAAACTAACACATTTATGTTGCATTTCTAAGATGGAGTGCATTAAAGCAATGTGTAAAGAAATACAAATGGACTGGAATTGACATGTTCTATGGCCAGTGGACAAGGAAGGGAATGAAGTGGACATATGAAAGGAGATTAGGTGACAGAAAGGCTTATATACCCTTCTGAGAAAGCTGGACCTGTACTGAAGAAAATGGGCAGTTATCCAGGGAGTTTAGGCAGAGGAATATTGCAGTTGAATTTGCATTTTATTTAGATAATCTGTTGGTTGCGTAAAGGATGATTTAGAGGTTGGTAAGACCAGAGGCAGACAGACATTTAGCTAGGGTAATAGTAATAAAAACAGGAGAACAGAATGGATTTCAGAAATATTTACGAGATGGAGTCAGTAGGTCCTAGTTACTGGTTAGGTACAGGAGGTTACACTCTTGCTTGGGTGACTTAGGAGAATTGGTTTGAAGGAGTGGTGGAAAATGAGTTTGGTGGCTGTTATATTCCATTTGAATTGTCTTTGGGAGTTCAGAGTCTGTATCCCTGCATGTTCTACTGCAGAAGCATTGCCCTATTTCCTAAGTCCCTGGTATTAGCATTTTACATTGTTCTTTCTCTCTTAGACCATGAGCCCAGTGAAGTTTATCTTCTCATGTGCACCCTTGTGTCACTTAGAGCTGAGAAAGTGCTTGCTTGCTAACTATGTCTGCTGCTGTCCCCAAATGCTTAACTGCTTTAGGTAGAGGGACTGAAAAGTTTATTTTTAACATCTGGCTAATTCTTACTGTCTTCAAGCAAAGAGATACTCTTAGACATGCTTCCATCCAAGACAAGGGCTTTCTTCTTAGGACTTTAGAGAAGGAGGAAGCTGTGGGCTCTGAGCTTTCTATAGTGACTACATTATTTTTTTTTTCAACGTTTATTTATTTTTGGGACAGAGAGAGACAGAGCATGAACGGGGGAGGGGCAGAGAGAGAGGGAGACACAGAATCGGAAACAGGCTCCAGGCTCTAAGCCATCAGCCCAGAGCCTGATGCGGGGCTCGAACTCACGGACCGCGAGATCGTGACCTGGCTGAAGTCGGACGCTTAACCGACTGCGCCACCCAGGCGCCCCTACAGTGACTAAATTATTGACAGCATTTAAAGGCACATTTTATTTGACATAACCTACATACATGCTGTGACTTGTCAGGTTATTTGGTTTCTTCTGAATGGCAGAGATTAACACTCCTGACAGATGAGGGCAGAGTCTGGCTCTACCTTGCTGAAGAGAAGTTAGCAGCTTAAAATGGCACCTTACCCATTATGAGATATAGCCGTGACAATCATGTGTTGTGCTGGAAGTCCCTATATAAGGAACAGACTTCTAACACTCAAAGAGTCAAGGTTGCTGGGGCGCCTGGGTGGCTCAGTCAGTTAAGCGTCCAGCTTTGGCTCAGGTCATGATCTCACAGCTTGTGAGTTCAAGCCCCACGTGGGGCTCTGTGCTGACAGCTTAGAGCCTGGAGCCTGCTTCAGATTCTGTGTTTCCCTTCTTTCTCTCTCCTCTCCCGCTTGTACTCTGTCTCTTTTTGTCTCTCAAAAATGAATAAACATGAAAAAATATTTAAAGAAAAAGAGTCAAGGTTGAAGACAGGTGGTTGAGGAGGTGGAGACCAGGCTTCCTGGTAATTCATATTGTCACCATTCTTATCTCCACAAATTGGGGGTGGGGATGTGTAGGAGAATTGATAAGTAGAAGCTGTCTCTTTTTTTTTTTAATTTTTTAATGCTTATTTATTTTTTGAGAGAGAAAGACAGAGCGTGAGCAGGGGAAACGTAAAGAGGGAGACACAGAATCAGAAGCAGTCTGAGCTGTCAGCAGAGAGCCCAACACAGGGCTTGAACTCACAAACTGCAAGATCATGACCTGAACCAAAGTCAGGCGCTTAGCCAACTGAGCCACTCAGGTGTCCCCTAAGCTATCTCTTTTTAAAGAAATATTTATTTGTATTTGTAAGAGCACAAGCAGGGGAGGGGCAGAGGGAAGGGGACAGAGGAACCGAAGCCGACTCTGCACTGACAGTCTGACAGGAGTGAGCCTGATGGGGGGCTCAAACGCACGAACCACAAGATCATGACCTGAGCTGAAGTCAGAGGCTCAACCGACTGAGCTACCCAGATGCCCCAGAAGCTATCTCTCTTTTAGATCTTTCCCAGTTCTATGAAGTGAGAAAAAAAGAAGTAGAAACGGGTCTTCATAAATTCTACTATTAGAAGACATCGTGCCTACCCTGTGGGTGTCCTTTATTTTAAATATGTTGAAACTGACCCAGAAAAACAAATGAAGTTTAAGGTACTTACAACATTCTAATCATAATCCAATTCTTTTTAGTTACAGAACAGAACTCTTTCTCTTACATCGTATTACTTCTTACAGCTTTGATTTTTTGAATTGGACCACAGGACGATATAGTCAGGAAGACCTCATCTGGTTATTTTAATAAGCAATTATGCTTTGTCTTACAAAAGTCCGTTGCAATAAATCAGTAGTTTAAAGAACTCTTGGAAATTGACTTAGCTTATGCTTCGTTAAAAATTTAACATTTCCCTCCTTGAGCCTTTTGACATGTAAATCAAGATCCTATTTAATCCTAAAACAAATTATTAGGCCTTCTTGTTGGATCTAAGAACTTCTTCCTGGTAGAATGCCTATCAGTTTCTGTAGCACTTACCCACAAATGGCCTTCTTATCTCTGGCATTTGCACAAATAATTTTATTCTCAAGATACGAATGAGAAAACAAATACTCAGAGAGTTTAAGTGGGTTGTCCAAGTGACGCTGTTTGGACTTAGACTCCCATCTGTCATTCTATGACAGATTTCTGCTTCTATTCGATGAACACGTCACCTGTTCTCGGTTATAATTCTACGGT
Source organism: Felis catus (assembly GCF_018350175.1). Classification (NCBI taxonomy): domain Eukaryota; kingdom Metazoa; phylum Chordata; class Mammalia; order Carnivora; family Felidae; genus Felis; species Felis catus. Next base: position 16,343,819 of record NC_058372.1, read on the forward strand.
TATGTCAAGATGATCCAGGATGTGCTGAGAGATGAAGGATGTTCACAACAGACTTTTGTGCTTTTCAATGTACCTACATGAGCTTTTAAAATAAATTTGCTATCTTCTTTCTTGCCCTTGTGTTTTTGCTTATTGCTACTATCAGGTATCCCTGATTAAGGTCATATCTTTCTATCATCACTGTGTCTATTTTCTGCTTCAAAAGCTGCTATGAATAATATTATGGGCTAAATTGTAACCCCCCCAAATTCAGATGTTGAAGTCGTAACCCCCACCCAGTACCTCAGAATGTACCTATTTGGAAACGAGGTGATTAGTTAAGTGAGGTCTTAAGGGTGAGTCCTAATCTAATATGACGCGTGCTCTTGTAAAAAGAGGAAATTTACCTGCAGATTATGCACACGTCTGAAGGAGCAGAGGTGTGCAGACACGGGGAGAAGACGGTCATCTGCAAGCCAAGGAGAGGGGCCTCAGAACGGAACCAGTCCTGCCGACTCCCTGATCTTGGACTTCCCAGCTTCCAGAACTGAGAAAACAAATTTCTTTTGTTTAGTCAGTCTGTGGTACTTATTATGACGGCCCTAGCCAAATTTTACAAACAAAAAAATGGATAAGAGATAGGTTTTAGAACTGTGCGTGAACTATGAATCAATAGATCTCGATGCAGGGCTTGCCTATGAGTCAAGTTCCTGGGTTTCCGTGCATGAACACTGAGATATCGATTTTCGCTTGCAACATCACCTTTGGCTTACTCTGTGACTCTGGGTTATGTTCTGAATGGAGGCAGTTACAGGATGCATGGTTTTCAGATGGGTAAGGTCATAGTTCCAAAAGCAAGGGCTCATAAAATGGACAGCAAATGATCCTTTATTTATTTAAAAAATTTTCTTTGAAATGTTTTATTTATTTTTGATACAGAGAGAGACAAAGCATGAGCAGGGGAGGGGCAGAAAGAGAGGGAGGCACAGAACTCTTAGCAGGCTCCAGGTTCTGAGCTGTCAGCACAGAGCCCGACACGAGGTTCGAACCCACGAACCGTGAGATCATGACCTGAGCCGAAGCTGGACGCTTAACCAACTGAGCCACCCAGGCACGACCCCCTCCCCCCACAGTGGTCCTTTAGATACAGAAGATTGCTTACTTATAGAATGTTGTTCTCAGAAGCTCCCCATTGCCTTTAAAATGTACTTTAATTCCCTAAGACTTAATCTACGCATAATCTTTTAAGAATTTACCAGCTGTTAACATCATAGCATATGCATATGTATATTTCGCTTATTTCCTTCTCCCATGCTGCAAAGTTAGCCATAGGCATCATACTCTTACTATTGCTAATGCCTGAAGTTTCCAATAAATGTTGAAACAGAAGCTGTGGAAGTTCAGAAATGCTGACCAAAGTTCACTTACGGATGAGTTTGCTCTCCCTTTACTCCCCAGGATGGCTTCAGTGTTTTGGATGGAAATTAGAGCCCTCAATGCCACAAGGGAAGAACGAATATAGTAAGTCTATTGCTGTAGTAATAATATAGACCATTAAATAGACCCTAGCAGACAGGAAAGGCCGTATAGATTTCAAAAATAGCACCCATCTGTCTGAGAGCTGCTCAAAAATGAATTTTAGGACTTGGAACATAGCCTGAAAGTGAAACCTGACTTAGGTTCTGGAAAAGCTATAGAGGAGTTCCTTAGAGAATCACAAAAACATGTACCTTTTGCATTCCAAGAATAATAACCAGGCACAGGAGGACACGCAGTGCCAAGTTTCACATTTAAATCAAGCTGCACACACAGAGTTGAGAGCTGAACTTTGGCCTCTCTACAGTTGAGTGCTGGTAAAACATAATTCCTAGGTTCAAAGGCCAGCACTTACCAGGCTGTCTTGACAAGACACCTCATGCATGGAAACATCTAATCAAGACATGTAAATTAAGCATGAATGAATAAAAAGGATAGTTTAAATTAGGGACATAGACACATCGGTATACACACCTACACATTTACAGAATTTAAAAATCCAGGAGGAAACATGAAAAAAACACATTGGCTCGTTGTGACTAAGACAAAGGCATGATTTGGCGAAAATAGGTGAACTTGTGATGTTTTATCAGAAATGAAATACTGTCCTATTCCTCTTCCTGGCAAAAAAAAAAAAAAAAAAAAAAAACACAAAGAAAAAAATAATACATTTTATATCTGTTTTGAAAAGGACATGTGCTAAAAAATCGCATTCAAGATGCGGTTCAAAGTCATTTGCAAGTGCAAAGTTCCTTCAATTTTATCTCTTACCTTCAAATACAGAAATAGGAAGCATCATATCTATTTTATGAAGTGGAAAGGTTGCTGGTGACAAAATATCAGAATTTGCATGCTATGCCCAATGATTCAAGGCTTCTTGACGTGGCAAACATCCAGGTAAAAATTAGGTGGACATTTTACCATGCTATTGAAAAGCAGGATGAAGTATTATTTTCTAATGAAATAACATGTGAGGCTTAGAAAACACATTTAAAGGCACATTCACACAGAAAGTTCTCATGTCTCCTGTGTGGTAATAAAGCCTCTGAGATATTACAGCGAAGCAGAGCATAATAAAATGCATTTCTTGCTTTGAGAAACTTCACAGTATGGTATTAAAGTTCCTACGTTGATGTGCATAATAGAAAAGAATTCCGACAAGCTTAGAGATGCGAAAACGCAAGTGGCATTTGTGTGAAATTATGGTCTGAATATCTAAGTCTTCTATCCCTGGTGGTTTAGCTCATTAAGACTTTGTATGGCTTTCAGGATTTTAAAAAACTTCAATTATCCTATTTATCGGCTTAGAGAAATAGAGACCGTATTTATTTTATTCACTTTAATATCTTCGGCACCCGGCACGTTTGCCAGTACATGAGAGGTCCCCAATAAATATCACTGAAATGAATGGAAATAAATGCTCTATGACACAGAATATAGAGTTATGTTACTGCTACAATAGGATTGAGAATGTGGATTGAGAAAACAGATCAGCTCGAGATGCTATCTCTTTTGGGAGCCAATTCTCCATAAGTCTTGCATTTTTGTACACGCTGGGAGAAGAGGTACTGACTCCCTTTGTTTTGGACTATCTCTTCAAGGATATTTGTACAGCACACAAGAGGGAAATAGTGTCTCCTTCGCAGCAAAGGGCACATCTGCTTGTGAGGACTAGCCTCGTAAAAGTGGAGTCTTCACAATGAAGTAGAAAAGTAGTGCTGGGAAAACTTACTGCCCGTTATAAAATATTTGGTTTCCTCAAGATCTGGGCTCCCCTGTAACACAACCCACTGCTTGTGCAGGGATCACCTGACCCTCTGGTTACTGTCCTATGGGAGTTATGCTTGGGGATGGGCACTAAAATGATGATGCTTAATCCTATTACTGTGGGTAACAAATCAACCTCTGTCTGACTTGTGTCTTTGGCCACCATCCATGAAAGAGAGGCAACCTACCTAGATACCTCATAAGTAGAGTAAAATTTCAAACCCTTCAATGTTTTGAAAGTTTCATATAACAAAGAGATACTTATTTGAAGTGTCTAATAAAGAGAATTCCACTTCCTTCTAGGGAACAGTGCTGCTTCTACTCTGATGATAAGAATAACCTAGGCAAACTATAATATTAGAATTTCCCGTGAGTCCTTCAGGAAGCTGAGATTTCAAGGCAACCAACAGGCCTGATATCTAAGGAGAAACAGGCTTCTCCAAAGAGATAGAAAGTGGACAGTAGCTGAGAAAATGAGGGTTGAAATTTTTTCAAAAATACCAAGAGATATCACACTACAAATCCAAGAATCTCAAAGACCTATAAGCAGAAGAATTGCCAACCATCACAAACAGACACACATAGCTAAACACATTAGATGAAAACTTCCTGAAAACCAAAAGTGAAAAGCAAACATGAAGGCAGCCAGAGGAAAGAAGACACATTACAAGCACAGGACCAAAGATTAGAATTACCAGAGATTTCTTGTCAGAAACCACGCAAGCCAGGAAACAGTGAAGTGACATCTTTAAAGACTTGAAAGGAAAAAAAAATTACCTAAAATTCTTCACTCAGTGAATATATCTTTCAAAAATGAAGGCAAAATAGACTTTTCCAGGCGAACAAAAAACTGAGAGAATTCATCTTCAACTAACCTGGTTTACAAGAAATGTTAAAGAATGTTAATTAAGAAAAATGAATATGATAGCAGAAATTTGAATCTAAACAAAGAAATGAAGATTTCTAGGAATGGTTGAAATGAAGGTCAATATAGAAAATATCTTTTCATGTATCTCATCACTCTAAAAGAAGTTACTATTTTTTTAGGTACTCTCTACACTGAGCATGGGACTCAAACTCACAACCCCGAGATCAAGAATTGCATGCTCTACTGACTGAGCCAGCCAGGGACCCCAGATATTATTGTCTAAATGAAAAATAGTAGAAGTCTACTGTGGATTTATACCATCTAAGGTTTAAAACGTATGACAATAACAGCACCGAAGATGCGAGGCAGAACCAGCCATACATTGATATAAGGGTCTTACACTTTACCTGAAGCAGTACCATGTTATTTGAGGATAACCTATAATTGATGAAGCATGTATAGTATAAAAGCTTCAGCAGACACTTTTTTAAAAAAGACCTATAAGTGATAAACCCAAAGCGGGGATAAAATTTCATCGTAAAATGCGCAATTAAAAAGTAGTCTGAGAAATAAGAGAAAAGGAGAAAAGGTAGAAAGAATAGATCAGACAATTAGAAAACAAATAACCAATGTTGCAGTTTCATTCCTGATCATATCAGTAATCACATGAAATGTAAATGGGCTAAACATACCAGTGAAAAGACAGACATTGTCAGATTAAATAGTCAAGTGTGACTCGCTATATGCTGCCTACAAGAAACTCGCTTTATTATTTTTTAATATAACTTATTGTCAAATTGGCTTATATACAACACCCAGTGCTCATCCCAACAAGTTCCCTCCTCAATGCCCGTCACCCACTCTCCCCTCTCTCCCACCTCCCATCAACCCTCAGTTTGTTCTCTGTTTTTAAGAGTCTTTTATGGTTTGCCTCCCTTCTTCTCTGTTTGTAACTATTTTTTTTCCCCTGCCCTTCCCCCATGGTCTTATGTTAACTTTCTCAAGATCCACAAATGAGGGAAAACATATGATTATCTGTCTTTCTCTGACTGACTTATTTCACTCAGCATAATACCCTCCAGTTCCATCCATGTTGCTGAAAATGGCATGATTTTATTCTTTCTCATTGCCAAGTAGTATTCCATTGTATATATAAACCACATCTCAAGAAACTCACTTTAAATATAAAGACAAAAATAGGCTTAAGGTAAAAGATGGCAAAAGATACACTATGGTAATACTGATCAAAAGAAAGCACTCTTGGCTGTTTATATCATACAAAGTAGATTTCTGAGCAAAGAATATTACCAGGAATAAAGATCACTTCTTAATGACAAAGGGCTAAAATAATCAAGAAGACATAATAACCCTATATACTTATTAACATCTCTTCAAAATATATGAATAAAAACTGGTAGAACTACAAGGGGAAAAACACAAATACACAATTGTAGTTGGAGACCTCAATAGTTCTCTCTCACTAATTGATAAAAACAAGTCAGAAGAAGTTCAGTAAGGATATAGAAGACCTGAAAAACACTATCAACAACTTGACCTAATTGACATCTACAGAATATTCCATCCAACAAAAGGAAAATATACATTATTTTTAGGCACGTATAATATAGATCATAAATCGCTTTCTGGACCATACAACACATTTCAAGGAATTGAAAGCATACAGAATATATTTTCTGACCACAATGGAATTAAACTGGAAATTATAAACAGAAACATCTCCAAGTATATGAAAGTTAAATAACACTACTAACTAGTTCACAGGTCAATTAGGAATTCATAGAGAAAACAGAAAATGTTTTGAGTTGAATGAGCATAACACAATATATCAAAATGTAGAAAATACAGCCAAAGTAATGCTTAGAAGAAATTTGTAGCATAAAATATTCATATTAGAAAAAACGAAAGATCTGGGGAACCTGGGTGGCTCAGTTGGTTGAGTGTCCGACTCTTGATTTCCACACGGGTCATGATCTCACAGTTTGTGGATTCGCACCCCGTGTCCAGCTCCGTGCTGACAGCAGTAGAGCCTGCTTGGGATCCTCTCTCTCTCCTTTCTCTCTGCCCTTCACCAAATCACTCGTGTGTTCTCTCTGTAAATAAATTAATTAATTAAAAAGAAAAGAAAAGAAAAGGAAAGGAAAGGAAGGAAAAGAAAAGAAAAGAAAAGAAAAGAAAAGAAAAGAAAAGAAAAGAAGAAAGGTCTAAAATCAATGATCTAAACCTCCACCAAATAACAATAAAGTCAGAATATCTAAAGACATTTTAATTTTCAAAAGTCTTTATTGAGATATAACTTACAAATATAGTGTCTCAATCTTAAGTATACAGCTCAAAACAACTTTACATAGATATGCACCCATGTAAATGTTGATCAAGAGATTAAACATTTCCAACTCCCTGTGCCCCTTTCTAGTCAATAATTGCTCTCTACTGAATACTCTCACACACAGAAAGGTAATCAGTCCACAGTCAGAACATCCTAAAATCAGTTTCAAAGATTTATATACTCATTCTACCATGTGGTTAAATTCCTTCTTGTTATTAGGTATTACTGAAATATTTTCTTCAAAAGAAACACACTTCTCAAATCATACAGATTCATTCGTCCCCAGTAATTCAGACTCAGCCACCAAAACATTTACAACATCAAGAAACATCTTCATTTAGGGGCACCTGGGTGGCTCAGTGGGTTAAGGGTCTGACTCTTGATTTTGGCTCAGGTCATGATCTCATGGTTCATGGGTAAAAGCCTCCCACTATCACTGCAGAGCCTGCTTGGGATTCTCTCTCTCTCTCTCTCTCTTTCCCCCTCTCCCTCCCTCTCTCTCTGCCCCTCTGTCACTCATATATACTTGCGTGTTCTCTCTCTGTTAAAATAAACAAATAAAATTAATAAAACCACATTATATATAAAAAAGAAACATCCTCATTTAGGCAGTATAATATTTGACCTAAGAAACTTTGCAGCAAGCTAGACCTAGGTTCAAATAATATCCCTGACACTTAAAAACTGAGTCACTCACCTGACTTCAGTCTTCCACCTACCTTGTAGGGATTGCTGTGAAGGTAGAATGAGATAGAATATATAAAACGCTCAGCACGCTGCTCTTTAAGTTAGCAAGAACACTATTTCTATAATTTTTTTAAATGTTTACTTATTTTTGAGAGAGCATGAGCAGAGGAGGGGCCAACAGGGAGGGGGACGGAGGATGCAAAGCGGGCTCTGAGCCCCGACATGGGGCTCAAACTCATGAACCATAACATGGCTACCTGAGCCAAAGCTGATGCTCAACTGAGTGAGCCACTATTTTTCTAGAGTTATTGATCCACCAATGCTAGTCTTGTTACTTCTCCAACCAGTAGGTAAAATGCTGAGCCCTCAACTGACTGATCAGCATGTGAGGCTATGCCAGAAATCTAGTGCTTGCTCAGGCTGAGTAACAAGGCATTGGAGACAGGGGTTCTGCTCAAGTTCCTTAGTCTGTAGATCAAAATTCCCCTCACATGGCCCTGGGCTCTTTGAAATGGCTGTTGAACCTCATTATAGAATAAATGTCCAAAGCATGTCAAGAACGGCCTCTTTTACTCTCTAGTGGGCTATGCTGGGACTGTGGCCCACAGCACCAATGTCAGCTTTAAAGCTTTTGTTGAGGAAGGGGTTGTTTTTGTAATGCATTTGGACAGAAAGCCTGAGTTAGCTCAGGCCACCACCTAAACATTAGAATAGGATTACTTACAATACATCAAAATCTTTGTGCTCTGCACTTTGAAATAAATAACGAGGCAAGTTAAGGTTCTATGAACACCTCTCATTTGAAACGAATAAAATTCGTGTAAACTCAAATCAAAGTTGCCAGATGAGGAAAGAGGCAACTGTTTCTAGGGATTGTTTAAAAGTTGCTTTCTGTATTATTTATGGTGAGACTTGCTCTTGCTGGATCTTATTTTCTTCTAAGCCTGATCTAAATGCTCCCACCAGAGAGAAAGCCATTGCAATTAGCGTATAGAACAACGAGATTTCACATACTGGGCCTCCGTCTACACCAGACTTCTACAGAGGATCACGTACTGGAGATGGAAAGAGTGCACTTTTGCCATATGGCTTCCAAAGACCCGGCAGGCCTGAGGGTGGTCAGCACTTCCTCTACAGAGGAGGAGAGATGCCCTGAGTCCACGGCGTTCCCATAACATGACAAGTCAGCACGGCAAATGGTCCTTTTTACCCGGCACATGAAATTAAAAACATAAACCTGAGGGTCTGCTATTTGTAACATCCTGTTCTACACGCTGAGGGAACATGAACAGGTAGTTTCTGTGCTCGAGAAGCACAAATAGTTTCGCTGAATGAAGCCAACATGCAAACGTAAAAATTTAACTGACAATGTGGGGCAGTTCATAGAAAACCCTGAATTAACAAACTGGATGATACGTGTTGCCGATATTATGAGGAAGAAAGAGAACTCTGGGTCGAAAGGGGACAGGTCCCAAATGCAAAGAGTGGAGCTGGACTTATAAGATGGGAAGGCATGGGGGAGGGGAATGGGGGATGGGTGAAATAGGTCGAGAGGATTAAGGGTACACTCATCGTGAGGAGCACTGAGACAAATGCATAGAACTGTTGAATCACTGTATTGTACACCTGAAATGAATATAACACTGTACATTACATGTACAGGAGTTAAACTTTTTTTTTAAAGATGGGAAGGCAGGGAAGGTTAAGATGAGTAAGTAAGTAGCAGTTTTAACTAAGCCAAAGGATGAGAATGAACTAGTCTGATTTATGTCGACTCCTCACATCCATTCCTTAACCCTGCGTGACTTCCAGGGACTCTGCATATGTTCCCTGAGCACCCATTTTCAGCCGGTTTTTTTTACATTCCATTCACGATACGTCATTTAAATAATGTATTTTCTTTATATGCAGACAACTCCCAATGAGTCCTTGAGCAGTTAACATACATCATTTTATTTCATACTCATAACAACGCTATCACTCCAGTTTTTGCAAACAAAGAAACGAAGGCTCAGAGAGATTAAGTTACTTGTTCCAGGTTACACAGAGCTGGTATTGGAAACTAGATCTGAGGCTTAAACTCGGTTGGTGAAAAAAGTAACACGTGCTTCTCTCTTTTTTTTGTTTTCTCACAGCCCCAAATCTCTCCACATACTGTGTTTGAAATGAAAGCTGAATGAAGTTCAGCTGGTGTTTGGGGGAGGTAAGGAATAAGGTGGTCAGCCAGGATGGCACCAGGTTGTAGGGAACCTTGAAAGTCAACTCGAACAGTTTTCTTGGAAATGGGAGGAAACAACAATCATCCCTAGCAAGAGGGAATGGTGGAAGTACTTTAGGAACGTGGTGGTGATGTACTGGGAAGGCCAAGCAGTTAGTAAGTCATGCAAAGCCGATGAAAAGAATAATAACGCCCAGGGCCGATAACAGTGCATAATTACAATGTGACAGGACTATTCTAAGTGTGTTACCTACATCAACTGATTTAATCCTCCAACCAGCGTATGAGATGGACAGCATTATATCTCCATTTGACGGGTGAGGACCGGAGACACACAGAGATGACATGACTTGTCCCAAATGACAGAGTAAAGAGTAGAGCTGGAAGTCCGACATAAGTGGGCCAGCTTCAGAGCCTGTGCTCTTATCCTCTACCCCATGTTAATTAGGCATGGGCTATTAAAGGCCCAGGTCACAGGGACGACAATGAAAGAAAAGGGGGAATATGGATAGAAGAGGCATGAAAAAAGAAGAATTTATGCAGTTTAGTGGCTGGTTAGTTAAATAGCTGAGAGATAGCAGACTATTAAATGTAATTTCGCAATTCAGCACCTTGATTTCCCGTCAATGAAAATAAGCAAGACAGAAAAAGGAGCCCGTGTGGTAGGCAAAGATGGTGAGTTCAGTTTCAGAATACGTTAGTGTCATGGTAATGAAGCTTGATACCCAATGGCAGTGTTCAGAGGGCTGCCGGAAACAGAGAGCTCATATATTCGTAAGGCACATAGGGATCATGGGGGAGAAGCGTAGTCGGAGACAGAGTGACAGATTTGAAGCTGGGGTGTATTTGACCGAAGTCCCAGAGAGAAAGCAGAAAGCCAAACAGGGGAAGGCCAAGTGATGTGATTTGGAAAGAGCCTACAGGGAAAGATCTAGAACCAGGGGAGGAGAAAGAATGACCGTCCTTAACTTCCCAGAGACAGGAGAGGGCTGTACAGCCAGGGATGTGATCAACAGGGTCAAATGTCAGCAACAGCAAAGGGCAGGGGACACATAGATGCACACGGATTATGCCTGTGGTATTAAAGGCCTTCAGAAAACAGCTTCAGTAGAGTTGTAGGCCCCGAAGCCACCCGTGAAGGGACTGCAGCCATGAACAGGCAGTGACGAGACAGGGGAATTGCTGTAACAGGAACGAGTGATTGTTGTGTTACACATCACAATGGAGAAGAGCAGAGCACTCAGTTTCATGGCAGGTGGGTTGAAGCATAAATGGGGCGTTTTCTGGGGGTGTACAGAGGGTTCAAGGTAATTCTAAAGGCCTTGTAACCTGCCTCCACCAGCACTTAACTCAGGGCCAATCTACATTCGTTGCTCTGGGAACGAGATTCGTGGGGCCGTTGAGTGGCCACATGAACCAGCAGGAAGGGGTGGCTACACTCCTGGCCTGCCTACTGGATGATCCCACTCTCCCCCCATGGCTCCAGCCACTTCTTGCAATCGTCTCAAGCTCAGATTTCCCACCCTTCGCTCCAGGCACATGTTATCCCCTGCTTACCAGATGTCTCAGACTCGATGCTTCCCTGGCACCTCAAATTCAAAACATCCAGGATGAAACTAATCGTTTTACCTCTAAACAAGGCTATCCATGGCCAGACCCAAAGCACAGAACGTCCTCTCGCCCCCCTCCAACTATGACCGACCCTGTACTGACTTTGGTACAGCAAAGGTTGTGAGAAGTGCTCAGATTCTAGGGTATTTTAAGGTGCTAACAGGCTTCATAGATGGATTGGGCAGCGAGAGGGAAAGAAAGTCTAGAATAATTCCTAGGTTCACTCTCTGAGGATCTATGTGAAGCAGGTACCATTTACTAACATGGGAATTCAGGGGAGCGAATAAGGTGAAGTATGGGACTCGAGCATTAGGTTTGGTCTGAGAATGTGGCAAGAGTCACTAAAATGGAGCATGGTAAGAATTCCTGATTGGAGTTGAAAATACAGACAGTTCAGACATCGCTACCTCCAGAAAGCTTCGTCTGTAGTCAGACCTCTTACTTCTTTTTTTTTTTTTAATTTTTTTTTAATCTTTATTCACTTTTGAGAGAGAGAGTCAGAGAGAGACAGAGCATGAGCGGGGGAGGGGCACAGAGAGAGGGGAGACACAGAATCCGAAGCAGGCTCCGGGGTCTGAGCCATCAGCACAGAGCCCGATGCGGGGCTCAGACCCACGAACCGGGAGATCGTGACCCGAGCCGAAGTCGGACGCTCAACCTAGTGAGCCACCCGGGCGCCCCAAGACCTCTCACTTCTTCCTCCAACACACACACAAAGGTGTGCATACGCCTCGCACACTCATGCACACGTATCACCTCACCCATTCCCACACACCAATCACACTTACACGAAGACACCTCATACGTATCCACCACACACACCATTTACACACATGCTCATACATACACTTCACACGCATCACACTTCACTCACGATGCATCAGATACCCTATCTACCGTGGGACGTGAGCTTCCCCATATCCTCTAAGCGTGGGCCCCCAAATCCAAACAACAATTTCATCCAATTCATCAGACAAAAACAGGGCATCTTTTTTTGCACACCACGCTATTATAGGCACCGTACTGCCTGCCTTCACATACGTTGTACAGCCGCTTTTGCAAACTGGAGTGGTACTCGAGGAGCCGTAAGATCTCAGGAATTCAGTCATGAATGTTGGTCCAAATCCAACCGGAGAGGACAAACAATGGTGGGAATCCACCAGTGCGCCACGTGGATGCATTCAAGCGTACTCACTATAAAACCGTATTAGTAGACCAACTTGCACTTTTCAGTAATAAAAGGAAGTGGGCCGAGGGATGTGCATTTGAGGTCACTGAAATTCTTCAGACACCGTAAGCAAGATAGAAAAGACACGGCAAACGCACAGACTCTGGCAAACCCTGGTCCGCGCGTCCCGCCCCGTAACAGACGCAACTACGCGATAGGCAGCGCTTCAACGGTAATCTTCTGGAACTTCAGCACACATCCGCATCCCCAGAGGCTCTTGTTAAAATTCAGATTTTCATTCAGCAGGTCTGGGGGAGAGCCCGAGATCCCTCATTTTTAACAAATTCCGAGGTAACGCTGATAATGCTGGTCCTGGGGCCATGTCTGGCAGAGCAGGACTTCATTGGCGAGATTTTACGTAGAGTTACTCCTTAGCTCCCTGTCTGCCCTGGATGGCCGTGTTTTACTAAGCATAGAATGTCTTTCAACAAACTGGTGTTTGCTTTTTCATTTGTTATCACTTTACAGCCACGAACTTGGTGGGGGGCGGTGTACAAAGGGCGTAACCCTATCTCAGGTTAGCTCCAATGAGGCAAAGAAGTTCCTCTACATACACACGCTTGGAAGGAAAAAAAAAAAAAAGCGAGATGAAATTCCTCCAGCATCGGAGGCACCACCTTTGTCAAAGTTGTCCCTGGCCAGGACTGGCTCCGATCACATTTCATGCCCGATCCCATAAGCATTTTTTCCCCCTAGTAAGTGAGTTTGGCCAAGAAGACAGCCTCTTTAGTGACAGCTGCAGAATTCGTCGGCCTCAGACAAGCTGAAGTCTGCACTGAGGTGGTCACACACCCCACTGAACTGAAATAGGATTTTACAAGAGATGTGCGGACATAGACAAAGGCAGGAACATGAAGCAAAGAAAGAGCTTGGACCCATTGAGAAAAAAGGGACAGTGAGGGGGAACCGTTCAGTGTGATGGCAGGATTGCCCAGCCGAGCAGCAGCAGAGGGCGTGAAGGGAAACGATGACACCATTTAGAAAATGCTTTCGTACACTCTGCATGCTTCGAAAGGATGCGAGGCATGGCGTGATCATGAGATGCAGTGACAGACGACTCGCAGGTTAGTTCACACACTAAATAGGGCAGCGGGACAACCAAGATGGTTGTAGATAAATACTAATTTTGTCTGAGGTGCAGAACGTCAGCAACGTATTGGAATAATAGGAATTTTCAAACTCTTGGAAATATTAGTAATCAGGTGAGTATTTTAGATTTCTGATCCGTAACAAGGTGGCTACCTTCACTCTCAGTCTTGTTTGTTCTAAACGTATGCTGGCTCAGCTATCAGAATACAAAGGGTAAGAAATAGAATAAAAGTCGTGTGGGGATGGGGAGTGGGTGTGTGTTAACGGGGCTCTTCCTCTGTCCGGAAAGTTGGCCAATAGGAGTGCTTTGTTTATCCTGGTTGCGGTTACAATGAGGGCTTTTTGCTAGTCCCAAAGGAGGGGGTGGGGTGGGGGGTGGGAAGGGACAGAAGAAACGCAGCTAGCGGACCTGGGTTAGTTTTGCTCTGTTACTTATGCTTCTGGAGTCTCGGCTTCTTCGTATGAAAAATGAGAATACGAAATCAATAATGGAAAATAAACATGTGATGTCATTTCCGTGCAAAATCCTTACAACAAGCTTGGGCCGACAAGAGTGACCACACAGCAATGTGTTTGGCTGCAAGAGACAGAATCCCTGGCTAACGGAGGCCTAAATAAATTGAGGGTCCTCGGTGCTTCCCTTCCGCAGCAGGAAATCAGGAGGTTAGCTCTTGCTGAAGTCAACTCAGGGGCTCGGTAATGTCTTCCAGGGTTCCGGCTCTGTTTTTCATTCAGCTGTCCTCAGCATATTGGGTTTTGGTCCGCTGCTGGTCGCTTCTTCGTCACAGCATGGTTGTCACACTTTGGATATCACGGCTTCATTCAAGGAAGAGAGGAGATGAGCATAAGTGGCACCAGCCACGTCTGTGCCATTCTATCTGGGAAGTAAATGTTTTCCAGAAATTTCCACCCTATCTCAGCAGGGATCTACTGGAATCCTATGGGGTACTGACACCTCTACTTACCTCTACTTGCTTCATGACACGACCATTTCTAGCTGCAAGACTTGCTGGAAAATTCGGATTTAGCTTTGAAAGACTATAGAAGAGGTCGGCCAGGGAAAAGACAATGAGAATGGTAAGTCAACACTATCTGCCGCAGAAGGGCAGGAATTATCAACATTTTACCATGAATGGGAAGGCTCCGTGGTGTTAAATGGCTTACATAATTCACTGAGCAAAGCTGCAAATTGGGTCCTGCTTTGGGGACTACAATAAGTCCAAAACGCTACACGGCGTAGTTTAAAACATGGCTTTTACTTATAATTCATGAGAGCACTTTGCAACATGTCTCTTATTATATGATGATTTTTTTTAATGTTTATTTATTTTTGAGAGAGAGAGACAGAGTATGAGCGGGGGAGGGGCAGAGAGAGAGGGAGACCCAGAATCCGAAGCAGGCTCCAGGCTCCGAGCTGTCAGCCCAGAGCCCCGTGCGGGGCTCGAACTCATGAACTGTGAGCTCATGAGCTGAGCCAAAGTCGGCCGCTTAACCGACTGAGCCACCCAGGCGCCCCATTAGATGATGATTTTATATGTAATGTCTACAAGGAAACAGAACAACTGAAAGATTCCAGACTTAGCCAAAAATTTTTTAGGACTTCGATATGGTGCAATATTCCTCCAACACAGACGTGATTGCGGAAAAAAAAAATCATTTCATTTGGTTGGGAATGAAAGTTTGCCCACCAATGAGCCCTTAGCACCTGGGCTAGCGCTTGGTGGCTGGTGCATGCCGAATAAATGTTTGTTGGTCGCTTGAGTGGATGCAAACCAAACCTCAAATCTGACACGTTATCTTTCTCTTTCGGATGACCATTTTTTTCTTGTGGGATGTACATGCTGAAATGCGTCTACATGTGAGGCTCTGGGTGCAAGAACATGGTACCCCACTCCAGTAAGCAGATCCTAATGTACTGCTGGGCATGTGTAGTTACCTAATGTCTCTCAGTTAAGATGTGGCTGGCACCATACGGGGAAGTGGTCGAGTAATCTGAGCATAAGGCCCAGAGAAGTCATGCAAATCGCAGATGACATTTTTTTCACTCCTCGGTGTTTTAAGCCAGATGCATCTACTTCCCTCATCTTGCCAGACAATGCAGCATTCAACTGGCAACCGGTTCTTTAGAAATAATGATTCTTTTTTATTCGTTTTTTATTGTGGTAAAATATACATAGCATAAAATTTAACTGTTTTGAACCACTTTTAAGTATACGGTTCGGTGGTATTAAAAGCATTCATAATTTTTTTTTCCAATATATGAAATTTATTGTCAAATTGGTTCCATACAACACCTGGTGCTCATCCAAAAAAAGCATTTATAATTTTGTACCACTATCACCACCATCCATCTCCAGAACCCTTCTTATTCTGTAAAACTGCAACTCTGTCCCCGTTAAACCGTGACTCCTTATCCCCTCCCTCTCCCCAACCTCTGGCAGTCTACTCTCTATCTCTTTGGTTTGACTAATTACCATTCATAAGTGGAATCAGACAATATTTGTCTTTGTGTGCCTGGTTTCTTTACCCATTTTGCCAATCTCTGCCTTTTGTATGGAGAATTTAATTCACTTACATTTAAAGTAATTGCTGATAAGAATAGATTTATAGTTTTTCTTTCTCTTTCATTTCCTACGTCACTGTCTTCATTTCTTTTTAATTGATTTTTTACAGCGAAGCATTTAAATTTCCTTCTTATTTTCTTTTGTGTGTATTTTATAGCTATTTTCTTTGTGGTTACCATGGCCAATCTCACGTTACCAGCACTCTAGTTTGCATTTATATCAGTTTAATTTCAATAAAACACAAAAACTTTGCTCCTTGACAGCTTTATCTCCCTCTTTTCATTGTCACAGAATTACCTCTTTACACATTGTGTACCCCAAAACATGAATTAATAATTCTTTTAAATCCACTGATCTCTTAAATTATGTAGAAGACAACATGCACAGTTACAAACCAAAGTGACGATAACACTTCCACACTAATAATTTTTTACATGTTTATTTTTGAGAGAATCTGTGAACGGGGCAGGGGCAGGGGGGAGGGAGACAGAGGATCTGAAGCGGGCTCTGAGCTGATAGGAGAGAGCCTGATGCTGGGCTAGAACCCATGCACAGTGAGATCATGACCTGAGCCGAAGTCAGACACTCAACTGACTGAGCCACCCAGGTGCCCCATGTAGCAGGATTCTGGCACAGAGAGTCACCGACACTGAGGCTTTTCTTTCCAGGAAGCAACTTTATTCCTGCCGGCACTGCTCAGTTGGGTTCAGTACCCAAAGAACTGAGCCCCGAATGCCACATGGCAGTTTTTTATATATATTTTTTACTTCTTTGTCTCCCATATAGGGTAACACACAAACATGCAGTCTGATTAAGTGGTCTCATGTTACAAGGTTGTGAGGGATGTTTTCACGTACGCCTATAGCCAGGTTGCCTTGAGGTTTTTTCTTTCCTTAGGGAGGGGACCCTACCACACCCACACTAATAATTTTTTTAAATGTATTAGTCTCTTAAATAATGCAGAAGCAAAAAAGTGGAGTTATAAATTATTGTTGCAACAGTATGACCTTTTATAAGTGCCTATATATTGATTTTTAGTTAGATCTTTATTTCTTCATACGGCTCTGGGTTACCTTAATCCTAACTGGAAGGATTCTCTCAAGAATTTCTTGCGGGGATGTTCAGGGATAACAAACTCCCTCAACTTTGGGTTACCTGGGAATGTCTTATTTTCTCCCTCATTTTTTTTTTTTTTATTTTAGAGAGAGAGAGTGCACACGAATGGGAGAGAGGGACAAAGGGACAGGGAGAGAGAAAGAGAGAGAGAGAATTTTAAATAGGCCCCACACTCAGTGTGGAGCCAGTGTGGGGCTCCATCCATGGCCCTGGCGTCGTGACCTCAGCCACAATCAAGAGTCATATGCTCAACCTACTGAGCTGCGTAGGCACCCCTGTCTTCATTTTTGAAGGACACTTTTGCCAAGTACAGGATTCTTGATTGAGAGGTTTTTGTCTGTTTGTTTTTCCTTTTAGCACTTTGAATATATCTGCTGACTTCCTTCTGGCCTCCCAAGTTTCTGTTGAGAAATCTGCTGGCAATCTTATTGAGGATCGCTTGTAGAGAGGAAATCACTTTTCTGTTCCTGCTGTCGTTTGTCTCTCTGTGTCGTCTGAAAATTTGATGATTAGTTCTTTTTTTCTGGATAAGCCTGATTAGTATACCCACCCTGGCTCCTACAAGCTGTATGTTAGCTGCTGCTGAGATTACACACACACAACTGCCTAATATGGAGCTAGAAGTGGGGGGAGGGGTAGCAGCTACTGAGCTAAGAGCTGAAATTGATCATAATTAACCACATGTAGCATCCAAGTCTTCCCCCTGAAAGTTGCAACCCTTCAATAGAGGCCAGAGGTCCAAAATAGTTACATCAGGCAGACTCTACCAGTACAATTTTTGTCTAGGTGGGGAATCAGATGCCTCATGCTTACTACTCTGCTATTTTCTCAGAAACCCAGGAATGATGGTTTTTTATAACTATGGAGTCCAAATGTCCTTTTCAAACATTCACCCTTGACTCATTCCCTCACTTCTTTTCTGGGAAGTAATGATAGCTGTACTTTGCAAAAGAAAGAAAGAAAGAAAGAAAATGAAAGAAAGAAAAGAAAGAATGAAAGAAAGAGAAAGAAGATAAGAAAGAAGGAAAGAAAGAGAATGAAAGAAAAAAGAAAGAAAGAAAGAAAGAAAGAAAGAAAGAAAGAAAAAATGAAAGAAAGAAAGAAAGAAAGAAAATGAAAGAAAGAAAAGAAAGAAAATGAAAAAAAGAAAAGAAAGAAAGAAAAAGAAAGAAAAAAGGTAAGAAAGAAGGAAAGACAGAAAGAAAATGAAAGAAAGAAAGAAATAAGGAAAGAAATAAGGAAAGAAAGAAGAAAGTAAGAAAGCAGGAAAGAAAGAAAGAAAGAAAGAAAGAAAGAAAGAAAGAAAGAAAGAAAGAAAGGGAAAGAAAAAAGAAAGAGACTGAGAGACAAACTGAATTACTGAATGAAGGTTAGCCACCCAAAGAAAACAAATTCAAAGCTTCCCTTGAAAATGTCTAATTTTTTTTCCTGATTAATAAAAAAAGGTGGTATAATCTTCAAGAGGCAAGTGCAGTTTACATTAACCACTGGCATTTTAAGGGTCCAGCCCTGAGATAAAATGTCTGCACACTCAAAATATAATAAAATAAAATAAGAAAATGTGCCTATACATTAAATCAAATATATAACCAGTTTGAAGAATGGTCTTCATGATATTCACTTAAAAATTGATTACTATAATAACACATGCTTTGGCCCAGTTGGTTATATTAAACAGATACAGTGGATATGACCTTGTTACAGACAATAGACTCAAACTGCCAATAGTAATTATTAAGGTATGTTCCTCTCCACTGCAATATTCAATTTTGTCCTCTCTTTAAATATCAAACTTGAGACCACGTGTATAAAATAGAATGACTTAGATGATTGTTTCTTTCAAAAATGAATTTTTATTGTGTGGAAAACCATACTTACTGTTGGTGTCCTGGCAGTCAGAGCGTGGTACGTCTCCTAGATCTGGTCACTCAAGTGTCTCTGTTGATATTCTGTCCTCCTCACCTCCCCAAGGACTGCGTTGCTTGAACATCTTCATTGCTGTAGCTTAATCCTTTATTTTTGCACTTGATATTTGATAGTGAAATTTTATAAACTCTTCTAATTGTAAGTTCCTCAAGGGCAAGAACTATGACTTTCATTTCCTGTACAAATGTTCCACGTTACCAAGTAACAGTCACCATAAAAGATGGAGTTGACCAACTAACTCACCTGGGGGTTAAATTAGATATCAGTTTACAGCATCTATGAAAACAATATCTATCTCAGTTTCTTTGCAATAGTTGATTACAATTTTCTTGAGCTTTATTTCTTCCCTGTTTCTGATTGCCTGAACCAAGCATCTATAATTTAAAATTTTAATAAAGAAAAAGAAAGATATTCCAAACCACAGAGCATACAGTATTATGCAGATATAAATATGTCTGAGTAGCTGACTAACATTTATTTCATTTTTATTAGGTGATCTGCATTATTTGAACCCAACTTTGGCTTAATCTGATTAACATGGTCAGTACTCATTTCCTCTCATTCTACGAAACAGGTTATGAAACAGAGACACTTACCTAGGCTTGCTTCTTTCTTTCCTCCCTCTCTTTCTCCCTCCCTCCCTCCCTCCCTCCTTACCTCCCTCCCATCCCTTCCCTTCCCTCCTCTTCCCTCCTCCTCTCCGTTCCTTCCTCCCTTCCTTCCTTCCTTCCTTCCTCCCTTCCTTCCTTCCTTCCTTCCTTCCTTCCTTCCTTCCTTCCTTCCTTCCTTCCTCTTTCTTTCTTTCTTTCTTTCTTTCTTTCTTTCTTTCTTTCTTATTGAAATATAATTGACATGTAATGTTATATGAGTTTTCAGGTGTACAACATATTGACCCTATAGCTCTATACGTTACTCAATGCTCTCCACAAATGTAGTCATTAGCTGCCATCATAAAGAATTATTACAATATTACTGACTGTATTCCTATTCCTTTTCATTCAGTGGCTTACTTATTTTATAACTAGAAGTCTATATCTCTTAATCCCCTTTATCTACTTCGCTCATCACCTCCACTCCTCTCCACCCTGGCAACCACGAATTTGTTCTCTGTATTTACGAGTCTGGTTTTTGTGTTTGCTTGTTCATTTGTTTTATTTCTTAGATTCCACATGTAAGTGAAATCATATGGTATTTGTCTTTCTCTGACTTATTTCATTAGGCATAATACCTTCTAAGTTCATTCATGTTGTCATAAATGGCAAGCTTTCATTCTTTATTGACTAAGTAATATTCCATTACATATATATATATAATGTACATTATATATATATATATATTATCCATTATATAGTGGACATTTGGGTTGCTTTCATATCTTGGTTATTGTAAATAATACTACAATAAACATAAATATGCATATATATTTTCAAGTTAGGGTTTTCATTTTCTTTGGGTAAATACCCAGTAGTTTCTTAAGAATTTGAAAACAGAAATAACTAGTTTTCTTAGGTGATGTATGAGAAAATAATTATTGGGATCCAAATGGGCCATTTCGCTTCCTTTCCGTCCATACAGTCCTTCTTTTACATCCTTACTTCTCATTTTCTCATTACTCCAAATCAAGAGCTGCATTCATCATGGGGGTATTTGGAGACTAATGTTGTCATAGCTCTGTGCCCATGTTTACAAGCTGTTTGAAAGCCAGCTTTAAGATCCTTGATAAGAAGTTCTATCAAAAGTTAAAATGTTTTTCTTATATCACAAGGCAACACAAATAAAAATTGTTCCCAAGGGTCAGAAAGATTGTAATATGAATGCATCAATATGCTCCACACTAGGGAGAGAAAAAGAATCTACAGTCGGGCCAATCCACTGTATTGAGAGTTCACTGAGAGTCTCAAACTTAATTTTAAAAGGGGATTTGGATATGAAAAACAAACAGGAAGTCACATTTTTGGCAAATGTGGAGACATCCAAATCCCGAACAGTGGCAAAATTCTGCATTCACAACAGTTGAGGGGGCTCTAAATTTGCAAACATGCTATTCGAGCCCCTTGTCAAAGAAGGGGAAAATGCTTTAAAAGGCCAAAAAGCAAAGTCATGTAGGACATTAAGAAGTTGTTTGATTTTTTTTTTCAAACTAAAGACTCTGATGAGTTATGTGTAAAGGAATCAGAAACACAAGGATTAAGCTTTACTTAAAACAAACATAGGTTTAAATGTGGGGAGAGAGCTATGGGCAAAGTTTGTTAAGAGCTCCCCTTAATCCCAAATATTTGCACAAAGGGTTGATTTTTCCAGAATGCAAGTTCTGTGTCTAGTTTGATGGCATCATTCACTAGAAATTGCCATTCACCTGGTGTTCTTCCGGCCCAAAGAGAGCTGCCATTTGCACTCTAACACTTGTCTTCCCCAAATGGTAATTGATTGCTTTCTACGCCATGCTAGCGCTCGTTTACAAAAGCAGACTCGGAGAGCAGAAAATAGGCAGCTCCATGTTCTTGAATTTGAGGCGTGTTCTGTGCCTGAACAGCGCCTATAAACATTACCAGGTGCATCTTGTAGGCATTGTTTCCAGAATGGCCATCTCACAATGCTTCTGATGCGTCTCCAACCACTTTGGCTTAATTGGTTTCATGTGCCATTCACTCTAATTTTGTGGAAGGCTGGTTTTTCTCTGGCAATGGGTGACATTTTCCTGGCCCGGCAATCACATGCCTGGGAGGTTTCTACTTGAGTGAAGGCGAATTCTGGCCAAAGGAGCCTGGCTGACATGCTGGAGGCTCAAATCCTCCAGACACACAGAGTTACAGACAGAGAACAACTGGCGCCATGCTGTGCATTCCCACCCATCTTCAGCACGTTAGGGTGAGTCAAAGGTCTTCTCTTTGTTTTCAACAAGTGAAATTAGGTCTCCGGGATTTAAATGCCGAGTTAGAGCTCAGCTCAGAGAGTAAACGGGGAGACTGGAATATAATCATCTAAGTTAAATAATTGGAGTCATGGGTCTCCATCGTCTCCATACTTGACTGTGCGTTGGAATGGCCTAGGAAGCTTAAAAAATGCTGATGCCTGGGTCCCGTGCCCCAGAGATTCTGGTATAAGTGGACCACTATGCAGTTTGGATATCTAGATTTGTTAAAGCTCTCCAGATGATTCCGCTGTGCAGCTGTAGTAGAACGCCTCTCGGCTGGGGCTTCAGTTTTGATTATCATAATGAAGCGAATTATTGGAATACAATCATGAAACTCAAAACTAGCTGCATATTAGAACCACCCGAGGTGAGTTTTAAGCTACTAATACTACTGCCCGGACTCCCCTCAGAACTTCTGATTCACTTATATAATATTAACTATGGTCTAAGCTCTGTTCTAAATGCAACGTATGTATATACACACATACAATATATTATTCCTTGGCCTAAGTTCTAAGTGTGTTCTGAGTTACTGGTCTAAGCTCTGTAATAAATGTGCATGTGTGTGTGTGTGTATTTTTTT
Organism: Felis catus; assembly: GCF_018350175.1. NCBI lineage: Eukaryota > Metazoa > Chordata > Mammalia > Carnivora > Felidae > Felis > Felis catus. The sequence continues at coordinate 16,366,252 of NC_058372.1, forward strand.
GCAATGAGCCTATAAACTAGTTACTTTTAGCAGCTACCTCCAAAATGGTTCCAAGTGATCCTTGCTCCCTGGTACCAGGGTGTAGTCTCCTCCCACATGGAATCAGGGTTGATCTTTATGACCAATGAAATACAGCAGTAGTGATGGTGTATGACCTCAAGTCTAAGTCATAAAATGCATTGCAAGTTTCATTTGGTCTCTTGGGTGACTTTCTTTGAAGGAAGTGAGATGGTGTGCCATATGGATTCTCAAGCAGTCCAGTGAAGAGGACTCTGGGGACCGAAACCAAAACTTCCTGCCAAGGGTATGCACCATTTTGTCATGCATGTGAGCAAACCACCTTGGAAGTGGGTCCTCTAGTCCTAATCGAGCCTCCGGATGACTGCAGCCCTAGCTTAGAGAAACCCTGAGCTGGAAATGCCAATCCAAGCTGCTCCTGCATTCCCACGCAGAAAAACCATAAAAGATCTTAAGAAGATCTTTAGAAAGATCATATTTCATGTTATTTGTTATGCAGCTTTAAGATGACACTATGATTATTATTATTATTATTATTATTTTATAGTTGGGGAAACTGAGTCATAAGGAAGTTAAGTAACTAAGTTAAAATTACAGAGCTATAAAGGGTGTACTTGGGGACTATATTAGGTAATTTGTTTTCAAAACCTGTTCTCTTAAAAATGATGCAATGAAATTGTTCATGCACATTGTCATGTCTCGCTTGATGGAGAAGTTACAATGGCAATAATAAGCCAAAGAAAGTAGGTGCGTGCAGACATCTTACACATTGTGTATGCATTGCCAATCGTTTCAGAATTATTAGACCATCAAAATGCTGTCCTTCCCCTAATCATCCTCCACTTTCTCTTCTTTCCTTTAGCACACAGCTTTGAAGGAGCTCTCGGGGGATCGACCATTCCAACCCTATGGGTTTTTTTTTTTAACCAATACCCCAGAACACAGTTATGAAGTCTATGTTGCAGATGGGTCAACAAATATATCTTCATATATAAATTTTTTTCTGCTTTAAATTAAACCTTTATTTAGGTTTTACAAACTTTGAGAACTAAGCAGCTGTTTATATTTTAAAGAAATCCTTCTAGGCAGTGTAGAAAACATTCAGACGTTTAAGAGGCAGTAAGACCTCTGCTCTGTGTTTACTGGGTAACTTTGGGCAAAGCACTGAATGTCCAGTTGCCACTCAGGGATTCTAATTACATTGTGCTTGGATGGAGGCTGCACATGGGGTTTTGTAAAGCCCTCTATATAATTCGGAGTGCATCCAGAATTGCAAACTACTGATATAATCTCTCATAGTCTCGGTTCGGAGGTAGTAATATGGAGCCCTTGGTGGTTTTTGTGAGGATTAAGGATAAGTAATTAAGACGAAGCTCCAAGCATGGTGTTTGGCAAATAGCTGGTACATGATGGATGCTATCCAGGAGTATTTGAGGTTTGTTTTAAAAATTTTTATTGTGTTACACAAAGATTCAGTACTTGCTTAGATACATCCATTCATTATTTTTCCCTGGTGAGTCCTAAGGCTTTCATATTTAGAAATCCCTTTCCCTTCAAGTGTCTTATGATTTCATTTTTATGTTTATCCCACCTATCTGGAACTTACTTGAGCATATAATGCAAGGTGAGGCTAGGAGTTACCTTTTTTCTAAAGAGTCCATTTTCCCCTGACCTGCCCTAAATCCTCTCCTTCAGCCATTGATTGGTAACACCTTCTTAGTTCTGTATTGGGTTTTTAGGTATATATCAGCATCTATTTCTGGAACAACTGCTCTCAGAAATGGATTGTTTCTTTATTCTTGTTCTAGTTTTTTAAATGCTTAATTATTAAGGCTTTGAAGCATCTTTAATATCTGTTGGATTAATTCAAACATTTACCACCTTTCCTTTATTAACAATTTCTTCCATATTCTTGATGGAGGTATCTTTTGAGAGCATCAAGTTCTTACCCTGCCTTCAGTAATTCTTTGTCAGCTAACAGAATCATTCCATTTCCCCATTAAGTTACCCCAAATGGAAAGAAAAGTATACTATTTACTCAGGATCAAGGGATGTAATCCAAAGCAGCCTACAGAAGGCCAACATTCCACTTGTCTAAGGTTCCATTTTTAAAATCCAAGCAACTTTGCCATCTATCTTATAAGGTATTTACCTTTTTTTTTACAAATAGATTTTATTTTTATAGCTGTTTTAGATTCACAGCAAAATTGAGTAGAAGGTAGAGAGATTTCCCATGTATTTATTCCACACCTGTATAGCCTCTTCCATTATCAATGGCCCCACAAGAGTGGTATGCTTGTTGTTATTCGTGGAGCTGCACTGACATATCATCATCGCCCAAAGTCCATAGTTCAGGGTTCACTTCTGGTGTTGTATATTCTATAGGCTTTGGCAAATATGTAATGACCTATATCCACCATTATAGTATGACACAGAAGAGTTTCACTGCCCTAAAAATCCTCTGTGCTCTGCTATTCATCCCGACCTCCTTCCTCATTCCTGGCAACCATGGGTCTTTTTACTTTCTCCATAGTTTTTCCTTTTCCAGAGTGTCATCTAGTTAGAATCCTACAATATGTAGCCTTTTGAGGTTGGCTTCTTTCACTTAGTAATGTTCATTTAAGTTTCCTTTACATCTTTTCATGGTTTGATAGCTCATTTCTTTTTAGTGTTACTTTTTTTTCCTTCTTCAAATAAAATAACACTTCAGTAGATAAGATATGTGTTTATCCTGTTGCTTCAAGTAGCACTTGTTCCTTTTGCCTATCGTATGTGCCCTGGGAGTAGCCCAGTTTGGAAACCAGGACTTATTGGAAAAAGGCAAAGGTATATTACGACATACTCAACCCCTTTTGACCTATCTCTTGTTAGTTTACAGACTCACTTTCTTTCTTTTAAAAAAAAAATTTTAAGGTTTATTTTTGAGAGACAGAGACAGAGCACGAGCAGGGGAGGGGCAGAGAGGGAGAGGGAGACAGAATCGGAAGCAGACTCCAGGCTCTGAGCTGTCATCACAGAGCCCGATGCGTGGCTTGAACTCACAAACCTGGAGATCATGACATGAGCCGATGTTGGATGCTCAACAGACTGAGCTACCCAGGCGCCCACAGACTCACTCTCTGCCACACGTCAAAGACACTTAAAAGCCACCACTATAAAACAATTTGCAGTTCCTCCATGACAGCGCTATGGATAACTGGCTAACATCTTTTCAGTTCTTCTTATTTGATATTGCAGCCATATGTAGATCATGCATTAAGGCACGTGGTTGTTTTAAAATAAGTCCACAAATTCTTTGTTTCTCCTCTTTTCCAAAGGCGGGACTGATTATCCTTCCTTTGAGCATAGATCATATTAGACACTGGGGAAGTGACAGTGTGAGACTTTAGCAATTCGGTCAAAAGGGCAACTTCCTCCTTATTTTCTTTTTTGGACCATTTGGAAGCCAACCGCCATGTTGTTAGGATGCTCAAGCAGCCTTGGAAAGAGATTCACGTGGAGAGGAACTTAGATCTCTTTCCAGGGGCCAGCAGTGATGGATGATCATTCTGAAATCAGATCCTCCAGCCCTCTCAACTCTACATGACTACCGCCCCAGATGACATGTTGACCACAGTTAACAACACTCCTGAATTCCTGACCCACAGAAACTATGTGAGATGGTCAGTGTTTAGTGTTGTTTTAAGCAGCTGGATTTGGGGTAAGGTGATGTGATGTGCAGCAGTCGATAACTATTTAAATTTCACAATAATCTGAGATTGTTTACATTATTAATCCCAAGTTTTCAAAAGAGGAAACTGAGGCATAAAAAGATTAATTTACTTGTCCCAAGTTTACTTCCCAACGCACAAAATCCAGATTTGAACCCAGGTGGTCTGAATGCAGTGCCCTCAACCTTACCTCATATGTGCATTCCATGCCTCTGTGCTTTTCTGCACAGTGAGGCTTCAGACCAACTTATTCCTCCAACTTGGTTCAACCTTAATGAAGAGTATAGAGACTGAAATAGAAAACGATCAAGGTCACTACAGAAAGCAGAATTAAATTGATTTTAAAAAGTCAAAGTAACTCTACTACTAAACCTGAGAGAGCAAGTGAGAGTGTATTGCAGGGTATGCAGTATATATCATTTCATTTTAACCTCATATGATTGCTTTGCCTCTAGTATCCTCTGTTTCAGGAAATTGAGGACGACCTACCAGACTTTAAAATAAAAACCAGTGGGGAAAAACTTTCAGAGCTTCTAAGATCATTTCTTCTTTAGCCCCTAATTCACTCATATGCCTCATTTCCTGCTATTCCCCTCCTTCATTTGTATGCTCCGATCTATAGAATGTTCCTCTATTTCTAAAATAGAACATGGTACATGTCCATGCCTCCTTCTAAGCCACTCCCTCTGTTTAGAATGACCACTGCATGGGGCGCCTGGGTGGCGCAGTCGGTTAAGCGGCCGACTTCAGCCAGGTCACGATCTCGCGGTCCGGGAGTTCGAGCCCCGCGTCGGGCTCTGGGCTGATGGCTCAGAGCCTGGAGCCTGTTTCCGATTCTGTCTCCCTCTCTCTCTGCCCCTCCCCGTTCATGCTCTGTCTCTCTCTGTCCCAAAAATAAATAAACGTTGAAAAAAAATTTAGAATGACCACTGTTTTTCTATGAGTATGGGGGAAAACACAAATTATCTATTAAAATGAAACTTCAGTGTTCCCTCTCTATAAAACATTTACTGATTTCCCCAGAATTATTTTTTTTAAGTTAAATATTTTAGAGTGGATCTAAAAGAAAGGACAAGGTCCTCCACTAGTTTCTCTGATCCCGACTCCCAAGAGATAACCATGTTTAACCTTTTATGTTTAGATCTGTTGTTTATTGCCACATTTATAAGTAAAGTTATTTGTCACTGTTCTGCATTTTTTGACCACTGTTATGAAAGACAAAGATTTAGGTCTTATACTTTTCCCTATTTCCCTAATGGTCCCCAATTTTTCAGGTACATTGTTGTTGTTACTTGGTACGCTCATCTACTATTTTTATAACTTTAATATGTGTAAAACCATTAGTTTCAGTTCCATTGATATTAGGCAGTATATGTTAAATCACCAGTTTGTAAAATGAAGATTTATGACTTGAACCAAGACTTGCAAACTGGATGGGCCCTGGTAAACTGCTAAGACTTTAACTTGGGACTCTGAAGTGGTATACCTTAGGAAAAACAGTGAATCAGAAATAAGATAAAACTGAAACCAGCCCTAGAAACACCTCAATCCCTTAGAAGTGAACACAAATCCTCTTTAGAAAAACATAACATGCTAAGCCTCAAATTAATTCTACAGTGTTTCATAAACAATGTCTAGCACACAACAAAAAATAACCAGAAATGATTAAGGAAGAAGAAGAAGAAGAAGAAGAAGAAGAAGAAGAAGAAGAAGAAAAAGAAGAGAAAGAAGAAGGGGAAGGGGAAGGGGAAGGAGAAGGAGAAGGAGAAGGAGAAGGAGAAAGGAGAGGAGAGGAGAGGAGAGGAGAAGAGAAAAAAGAAAAGAAAAGAAAAGGAGAAGGAGAAGAAAAGCAGAAGAGGAAGAAGAAGAAGGAGGAGGGAGAGGAAGCAGAAGAATTAGAAGAAAAGAAGGAAAAGAAGGAAGAGAAAGAGGAGGAGGAGGAGGAGGAGGAGGAGGAGGAGGAGAAAGGAAAAGAGGAACACTATTCAATAGATGCATACCCCTAGGGATTCAGAAATAGTTACTAGACACAAATTTTAAAATAACCGTGTGTAATATTTTCCAGGAATTAAAAGACAAGATTGAGAATTTCAGCAGAGAAGTGGAAACCATAAAAAAGGAAAATCAATAAGCAGCATTTAGAATATTTTGATTATAAAGTGTTGCTTACCATAAAATAAACTGGTGTGATTGGAGGTAAAATAAATTCTATGCCTTTAAATCTGTGCCACTCAGATTGAAAATGTTATAAAAACAAGAATAAATGAAACCTCTTTTCTTTCACCATATATGAATTTTTTTCACCACACTTAAATTCCTCTGGGCCATGCAAATGTCTCTTTGCTTCATATTTAGATTACTATTAGTTTATGGGTTCTTCCTGTAGTTTTTGACTGTCATTTTTTGGTTCTGTTTTTGCTGAGAAGAGAATTATAAGTCACCTCTCCTACATAAATGAGATAGCCCAACTTATTAATTACATCATACAGTTAAATTACAATATTTTTATTTTCAGATGATTTTTTTTCTCAGATGAACAAATATTCATGGTGAAAGTTGGACCTAAAGTTTTCTTTGTCTGCTGCATAGCTACCTCCCAGTATTTCTTTTGTATACCCGAATTAGCTCCCCTTCTCTTCAACTCCGTGTTCTCTTTGGGTATTCTTCCCTTGTATTGTTAGCTTATTCTCAGGCAATTTTTACAACTATGGTGCATGGGAGTTAAACTTTCTAAATCTTTGCATTTCTGAAAATTCAGAGTGCAGACTCCTAAAATGATCATATTATTTAAACTACTCTGAGATTTTAATATAATGTGTCTGGTTTTGCTTCCCTCCGCCCCCAACCATTTATTCAGTCCAGGACTTAATCTGAAGATTGGTGAAATTACAACTTTTAGTTCTTAGATCATTTCTTTCATTTTCTTTCTTTCTCTCTTTTCTTTTGGATTTTTTATTACACAGATGTTGGACCCATTGTTCATCTTTAAAGTCTTATTAGTTTTCTAAATTTTTCATCCTATTTTTCTTCCTATTTACTTCAGCCTTTTTATTTTGGTTATTATTTAACAATATTACTTTATGCTTTTGTTTCCCGAATTCTTCCTTTTGTCAGAAAGCTGTATTCATAATTTAAGAGACCATGATATTTCCAGTCACTCTGACAGTAAATGGTAAAACAGAAACCTTATATTTCTGTTCTCTTTTTTTCTGCCATCTGTCCGATTTATCATTTGTATCATTTTTTATCACTACTTCCTTTCTTGCAATTGGTTTTCATAAAAATCTCTGTTATCCTTGAGTATCTGATTATGTTTTTGAATGAAAATTATGTATTTTTTAACATTAGGAAACATCATTTTTTGGCCATTGTTTAACTGTTTAAACCTATTATGAAATTTTGTAAACTGATTTCTTCTCTAGATAATGCATTCCTTGAAAGCAGTGCTTTATTTATTTTTTATAACCAATACCGAGCAGATACATGGGTCATAGTTGAGACTTAATAAATTAAGAACTAAAGAAAGAAAAAAGAAAAGTTATGTGATTTCCCCACAAGCTTCCTAAATGCAAAAGGATAAACATTTTTAGAAATTCAAATATGACAGGGCGCCTGGGTGGCTCGGTTGGCTAAGCAACCGACTTCAGCTCAGGTCATGATTTCGCGGTTCCTGGGTTCGAGACCCGCGTTGGGCTCTGTGCTGACAGCTCAGAGCCTGGAGCCTGCTTCAAATTCTGTGTCTCCCTCTATCTGACCCTCCCCTGCTCACACACACTCTCTCTGTGTGTCTCAAAAATGAATAAACGTTAAAAAAATTTTTTAAGACAAATCATTGTCCTTCCCTCCACTCATCCACCCCCAAATTTCTGATTCAATAGGCCTGGTGTAGGGCCCAAGTATATATATTTCTGACATGTTCTCTGGGGATGCTGATACTGCTCGTAGGGGGTTGCATTCTGGGAACCAGCGCATTGGTGTCTATCAATGTGACAGATGTGGACAACAGCTGAGTTTGAAACATTGCCCCTGGGTTCCCTGAAGAAGTAATAGGTTTCTAGTAGGCCATTGAATAGACAGGTGAGGAATTAGAGGAAAAGGTCATGTTTGGAGATAAGAATTTGGATATCAGCTTATACAAAATACTACATATAAAGCCATGGGGATGGACAAGATTGTTTAGGTAAAATGTAGGCACTGAAAATACATTAAAAAGAGAAGAAAGTTAACTAGTCTTCCTGAAAAATATTTTCATCACGTCACTTTTTGAACAAAAAGTATAATCGCTTCCTATTTTTGACTCTGTGGTTCTCAAACTTTTGAATCCAATATTCAGATTTTAGAGTGTTCTTTGTAGGTACAATAAAATGCTTGTACACTTAATTACACTATAATATTGGGGACACTTTTGCTACTATAAAATAATCATCGCTAATACCTATTGATGACTTCTTCTGTTCAAGTACTATTCTAAATGCTAGCTAGCTAGCTAGCTGGATGATGATAGATAGATAGATAGATAGACATTTAATTCCAAGTAGTTTTTATTATTACCATCATTATCACCACTGTCCTCTTCCTCATTCTCTACATGAGGAAACTGAGGCACAGATATGTAAAACAACTTCTTGAAAGTCATATAGTGGTAAGAGGGGGAGCTAAGATTTAAGACAATCTTGCTTTGACTCTAAGGTCTGTGTTCTTAGTTATTCTACCTAACAGCTGCCATATCTGATTGTAATAAATATATGTAACAAATTAGAGGCCCAAGCAGAAGCCTTCCTTAAAAACAAAGCAAAAAGGGGGCACCTGGGTGGCTGGGTCGGTTAACCATTTGACTTCGGCTCAGGTCACGATCTCACAGTTCATGAGTCTGAGCTCCACGTCAGATCCTCTGTCTCCCTCTCTCTCTGCCCCTCCCCAACTTGTGCTCTCTCTCAAAAATAAGCTCGCTCTCAAAAATAACAAAGCAAAAGGCAAGCTGTCAGATTTCAAATGGTTGAATGGCTCTTTGAGTCCTAATGTCTTTTAGAATTAGACTAGAAAACAATCATCAACAATCCCTGAAAGTTAAAAAAAAAAAAAAATTATGGGTTAAACAAACAAACTTAGAGGCATCATGTAGAGTGAAATAATTTTATCTCCTAACTTACTTCTATAGTGCAGTTGAAAATAAAACCACATCATTTTATACTAGTTTTGAAATGCCTTGTCCAGCTGGGGGTTCTCCAGGGTTCCTCAGGATCCATCATGCTGCTGTAGACTCTTCTGTCTAAATTTTAAAGCCTATCTTTGCCTGGCCACATGTTAGCTCTCGATTCACTTGTGAATGTTCACTTGTGAATATTCTTTGTTTGTTTTTAATTCTGATTTCTGTTTCTTTGATTAAGTGATCATTTCTCACGGGTTATGAACAGAATGGCCTCTTTCCAATGTTTGTTGCCCTTAAGCCTGTTGCGAATGGAATCCATCTCAAAGACCACTTCAGGTCTTACTTTGTCCTGTGCATTTCCTCATGGATCTGATTCCCCATTTATGTATTCCTAACCCTAAGTATTATCATCCTGAATCACTCAAGTTAGATCTTATTGCCTAATGAGGTCGCTTGTAGGAGTCTTCTTTCCTTGACAAGATGGGAAGTACTTTGAGGGTCTTGATCAAGGCTCACTTTTTTATACACAGAAAAGTAATTAGCACAGGGCTGAGTGCATGCTCTACAGATAATGGTAATCTGCTTAATTTTCCCCAAGTGTATGAAGTTGGGTGCTTATTATCGGTCAATTTTGATCCTTTCTGCCTTGTCCAAAACATCAAGACCAAAAAAACGATTGAAACACAATTACTTAAAAGAACAGATTAAGTAAGTGGGAAGCTTATCTTATTAATTCTAGTAAACTATTTAACATAATAAATAGGCCAAGTGGAAACTATCATTGCATCATGAAACTGGTTAATAACAAATATTTGGATTCTAAACAATACTACTTTATACTATTAAAAATGTTTTCAAGAAGGAGAAATCTAACAAAAATGTGGATGAGCGACCTGCAGAAGCTCTTTGACTTTCAAAGTAGGAGATTGAATAGAATTTTGTTATCTACTTAATATTAACTGAATCTTGGTCATGTTCTGGCACTGAATCTGGATTATTGAAGGGCCGTTGGAATTTTATACTAATAGAAAAGATGGCACATAGGGTGGACAGAAAATGAAGGTGCCTTATGTTTTCCAAATGTTACAAAACACAGAAATGCAGTTCAATCCCTGAAGTTCTTCCTTGTTATTCACATTTGGGTCAGAAGGAACCCCACTAGCTCTTCTCAATAATTTCAGAATGTTGCAATCATCGTCCCTTTTGTTGATACTGACCCAGAGGGTCTGAGGCAATAATTTGCCTCCAGCTGTTTCTTGTGGTGACTGTTGAAAATACTTCAGCTCAAACTGAATGAATGGAACCGAGATGTTAATTCATTACTGAGATTCTTGAAGATATGGGTTGTCAATAAACAACTTTGTCCTCCCATCCTGTTTACCTTTTTAAAATTTTAGCCGCCCTGCAAATCTACTTCTGGGTTATCTCTTATGTTTCTGTTTACTTTCGTGATCCTCTGAATGACATAGGAGGCAACAAAAGGAACTATTATTTTGGACTGTTTTCTTTCTTTTTTTTTTTTAATGTTTATTTATTTATTTTAGAGAGAGAGAGAGAGCAGGCTGGCATGCTTGAGCGAGACACAGGCAGAGAGAGAGGGAAAGAAAGAATCCCGAGGAGGCTTTGTGCTGTCAGCACAGAGCCCGACGCGGGCCTCGATCCCACGAACTATGAGATCATGACCTGAGCCTCAATCCAGAATGGGACGCTTGACTGACTGAGCCGTTCAGGTGTCCCTGTGCTGATTTCTGATTAACCACAAAGATACAGGTAAATGGAAGCGGTGAGGACACACAGATAAAAAAACTTCTTCAAAGAGGACAGGACGGATACCACTCCCTTAACGAAAGATTTCCTCAGCATTACCATCTGGAATGCTCTCTCCTTGGTATGAACACCCGCGTCACCTGTAAAAGTTTTGGCAACCATTTGTTATTTAAAAATCGATTTTCTATATACCTATGACTTGTTCCTTCAGTAGATATTTCAGTTCAAATATTTAGTTTCTTGCTACCCCAAATGCCTAGTATAGTGCCTTCAAAAGAGCACACACACAATAAATACAGTTGATTAGCCGATCATAAACAAGGGTTTTATTTCAGCCAATGGACGTTCCTATAGTATGGCATGTAACTTGAAATTTCCTTAATTGAACCGTATGTTAAATATGTAAGGATTCTCTTACCTAAAGGCATCCGAGAAAGATTGGATCTTGGAGCTGGCATTAAAAAAAGCCCATCTGGTGTTGTTTTCAACCTACATTAATGTACCTCTCTAGACTGTCCTTGAAAATTGTCATTAAGCCTCGGTTGAAAGCATCCAGTGACAGAAGAACAACCAAAAAATTCCCATTCTCTTTTTGTGACTATCCCACAAAGCAAAGCATCATCTTCAATCAACCTTTTCGAAAAGAATCCCACCTGTTACACGTGTGTCCACACCTACTCCTCGTTGAACCCAGACGGCAATGGTACCTGCTCGCATGTTCCTCCGTCAGAATAGGCTTTCCTGAAAAATCGCGACGGTTCAGAAATCCTTCGCACAACCAGAGATTTATAGCTGCCAGTTAGTCGTGTGAGAATGCGTCAGTTGAAGACAATGTGTGCAACAATCCGGTAAGTGTTTGCGGCCTCTAGAAATAAGGGAACAATGTCCTCTCTTGGCAAGGGGTCTCGGCTAGCTCCGTGGAGCCACAGGTAGAATGCAAATTTGGAAAGTTGTGCCGCCAATATGCTTCAGCTGGAGAAAAATCTGTCGTGAGATCCTTATCAGACATCCTTTTATTGTCTCCCTAACAATGGTCAGCGGTTCCACAAGCAGGCACTCGGAATGCCTTTCTGACCAGAACGGACCCTGCCAAATAATAATAAGAAGAAGAATACGGGTTTCCCCCACTGTCTGAAAGTAGAGTGTTCCTAGGAAGGCTTTTGCACACCGAAATGGCACACAAGTGACAGGGCAAGTACCGTGTCACAAAAGCGAAAATCCTCTTTGGATTTCTCTCGGTTTGTGAAAACACGTCCGGAAGTTGGTCTTTTGTAAGAGGAAAGCGGCCTAAAGCAAACTCCAGTAGCGGGGAAGGGGCAGGGGGAACCTGTCCAGGAATGCAGGAGGGGGACCCAGGAGGAAGTTGATGGGGAGCTTTGGGGGTCACGATGACACTGTGGGGACAGTGAGATGAAGATAACGTCTAGTCTGTGCCCTACTTCCTCTATTCATTGGAAGTCATTTGAGATAAGATGGATTTTAGATGTGCTGCATTAAAAACCATGTGAGGGGGGGGTGTCTGGGTGGTTCAGTCAGTTGAGCATCTGACTCTCGATTTCGAAACAGGTCATGATCCCAGGGTTGTGGAATCGAGCTCCGCCCTGGGCTCCTTGTTGAGTACGGAGCCTGCTTGGGATTCTCTCTCTCCCTCTTCCTCTGCCTCTCCCCCAGTCCCGCTTTCTCTCTTTCTCTAAAAAATAAAAAATGAACAAAAAATGAAAGAAAAACCATGAGAGGTTTTTTTGTCGCTGTTGTTACCGCTTTGGCTAACGACTTGTTCACAGGACTCTTGTTCCAACCGTAACTATTTTATGACAGCTGGTCAGGAAAGCTGCGACAAGAAACGTGAGCCCTCAAAGCCCTCAAAGGATAAATTTTGGTTTTGAGGGCTGTACGGTGCTAAATTCTCAAGGCCCCCTCTGCCCGTTTTGTTCGGATGCTATTCAAGATCGGGTTCTCGCGCAGGTCGTTTAAAACAAGAAGCTGTCGGGGCGCCTGGGTGGCGCAGTCGGTTAAGCGTCCGACTTCAGCCAGGTCACGATCTCGCGGTCCGTGAGTTCAAGCCCCGCGTCGGGCTCTGGGATGATGGCTCAGAGCCTGGAGCCTGTTTCCGATTCTGTGTCTCCCTCTCTCTCTGCCCCTCCCCCGTTCATGCTCTGTCTCTCTCTGTCCCAAAAATAAATAAACGTTGAAAAAAAAAAAATTAAAAACAAAAAACAAAAAAAAAAAACAAAAAAAAAACCAAGAAGCTGTCCGTGCCTCTTGCGCATATCGCTGGGAGGTCGTAGGGTGGCCCCGAGCGGCCAACTTCCAACCTCACCCTAGCAAGGAAGGACACGCTGGGCCCCAAGAGTACTGCGTGTTGGTGCCGTTCCTTGTTGCCAATACGCCACTGGAGGTACTGAGCGCAATCTTTCTTGTTCCATCTCTAGAAAAGACTGCGCGTCCTCTGGGTGGTCACAGGAACAGAAAGAGTAAGTTACACGCGGCTTCTAATTGAAGACTTTTGAAAAAGAAATGGCATGCTTACTTATTTTTGAGAGAGAGAGAGAGAGGCACACAGAGAGGGAGGCACAGAATCTGAAGCACGCTCCAGGCTCTGAGCTGTCAACACGGAGCCCCACGTGGGGCTCGAACGCGAGCCCCATGACCGATGGCGAGATCATGACCCGAGCTGAAGTCGGATGCTTAGCTGACTGAGCCCCCCGGGCGCCCTTAATTTGAGGATTTTTTATCAGCTGGGCAAATAGCAAAAATTATTTGTTTTACTGTGTTTCATCAGAGGAAATCGGTCAGCTCCTTTCAAGCCTTATTGCTTCAACATACGAAGGGCTGGACCCTCAAGTATAAAGATGAGTAAGTCTGTCCGATGCCTGAGCGGCCTCCAGTTTCCATGAGTGAGAGCCTATGTCACTATAGTGTGGCAAGCACGGCAGGGATGGGTTTTCACCCGGAGCTGTGGGGAGGGGTGTGCAGCCGGGCGCAGGGAGGGAGGACGGCACTGAGGGATGACCTCCTGTGCTCATGCCTTCTTCTCCATCCCTGAAGAGACAGGGTTGAGTTCAAAGCAAACGGAGATTTTGACAGGACAGTAGCAGACTGTTTACTGAGTCACACGGTATTTCAGCGCTCGGCCCTCACTTTTAGATCGACTGCTCTCTGTCTTTGTCGTAGCTTTTCTCCTCCCGCGTAGTTCTTTCCTTGTGGATTGCTTGTCCCTTTCTTCTCTCCCCATCTTGTGGAGTAGAGACAACTCTGAACCTAAAATACTGAGATGAGATAAAATGGCAAAAATGCAGTCCTCTGTCCTGCAGTTCTGGTCCGTATCTTAGGAGATTGCCTTTGTCTTGGGGTGAACATTTCTGTCCTGTTCTCACTCCTGAGAGTGTGCAATTGCTTAGAAATGTACGGGGGATAAGAGAGACGGCTGTTGCCACAGGTGGGGTAGGAGAGAGTCCCAGAACTGGGAATATTGGCTGGCTCATCTTAGAAACATGACTTTCCATGTTCCAGGCTTTGTCATGTTTGTTGATAGGTTGTCACGAGGGTGAGAATAAAAATAACCTTGTTTCAAATTCTGACTCTCATGCTGTTTAATCCAGTGTCACAAGCATGTTGGAAGAGATCCCATTGGGACTTGGATGGTAGATGGTGTTGTTGACTTGTTCTCATAGTTTTTAGGCACAGGGTGAGTGGCTGGAAGAATGCGGGCTGCTGCCGAGGATTTGGGAAGAGACATGTGAGTCCTTCCCCACCATCAGCCCTCACGCAGCCATCCTGGGTCCTGGTTAGCAGAGCAGAGGTAGAGAGTGTGAAAGGGTGTTGGTAGCAGTAAAAGTTGATGAGATACCGCAATAGACTGAATGTTTGTGGTCCCCCCCAAATTAATATATACAAAGCCTAATCCCAATGTGATGGTATCTGGACACGGGACCTGTGGGAGGTGATTAGATCACAAGGGTGGAACCCTCATGAATGGGGCGAGTGTCCTTAGAAGAGGCCAGAGAGCTTGTTCGCATTTTTTCCCATCATGTTGAAGATACAACAAGAAGTTGGCTCTCTGCAACCCAGAAACAGACTCTCACTGGACGCCGTATCTGCTGACAACTTGATCTTGGGACCTCCCCATCTCCAGAGCTGTGAGAAATAAATTCCATTGTATATAAGCCACCCAGTCTATGGTATTTTGTTATAGCAGCCTGAACTAAGACAGAGATGGACAGAGAAATGACCACATTAGCGACAGACATTGGAGTGGAGATCCATGAAGGATCTCCATGCTGTCCTAGGCTCCAGAAGACACAGACATGCCTGGTCTCTTTTCTCAGATGCTATGTGGGCCTGTCTTTCCCATTAGTCTATCTGTAGAAAGAAACCCTCTTCTTGACCCTCCCTGACTTGTCTCAGTAACCAAAGGGTAAGTATATCACTGGCTAAGGGGATAACGTATCTCTGGAACCTTCCATGTTGGCTTTAGGGATACATGGAGGACAAGAAGCTGAGTCTAGCAGGATTGACAGACACAGAAACATATCATTTCAATATTAATACGTGATCCATACTGAGACACCCATCAATCCAAGGAGCTGTGGCTGAAATGTACATTGGTTTATTTGGATTTTTGGATTAACCTTATGTTGCCCGATTGACCACATCCTCAAGACTTTCCTTTCCCCTTCCTTCCCTTCCCTTCCCTCCCCTCCCCTCCCCTTCCCTTCCTTCTCCTCTCCTCTCCTTTCATCTTTCTTTTTCTCTTAGCATTGTGTGCTGAGACAGAACTTGGTTCTTGGTTTGGGACAGTGGTTGACATGCAACACAGAGCAAAACAGACACAAGTACATGGTGAACCAAGCCAGATAATTAAGTACTTGCGTTGGAAGAGGCTGAGGGAAGGAAATGCAACCTTGTGTTCATGTGCTTGGCTGGACTGAGAACCACTTCAAAGCCAAAGAAGCTTCCTGAGATAAGCCGTGGGGACCCCCAGATGCACCAAGTGAGAAAAGATGGCCTGCTACTTAACTTTTACCCTTCCAGTTTCAAAACAAACAAAAAACAACGACCTCAACTATAGGCACTGTTCCAAAGTTAGGTGGTAATTCTTTATCCCTCAAGCCTCAGAGGTGACCAGTCATGGGGCCCAAGTGTGATTTCTGTGTGTCACGCATGCTTCCAAATGCCTTTGTACGCATATTGTCACAGCCAACTCTCCTAAAAGACAATGTTTTTGGTTTTTTTTTATTACACCCATTTTATAGATGAGGAAAACCGAGGCCAGCAAATTTAGGCCACTTGCCCAGGTACTTCCCTATAACCAGGAGAGGGTAAGTAAAGACATGGGAGAGGCCCTTCTGGAAGCAGCTATGCTCACCACTCTACCACCAATGCGAGGCACTTCTGAATAGGCCCAGTTTCTTTCCTGAGAGAGAGAGAGAGAGAAAATCTGGATCTGTTGTCGGGAGTCCTGTGACAGCTGGCAGGAGCCAGTGATAGTTTCCAGCTTAAGTTTGTACCTTTCAACCATTCTCCTACCCGCCCCCCCCCCCAACCCCACCCCAAAGCAGACTTTATCTAAGGAAGGAGCAGTCCTGTGATGTCAGGGAACCTGAGAAATCCTCCTAGTCCTCAAAGTGTCACTCCCATCTCTGCCAGGGGGATATGACCTTCTCTGCACCGTTGGACGAAAATGGGATATGGACAATTCCATCCAGAAAGGTAGCGATCAACCTAAGCCAATAGCCACACGTCAGGCAGAGATCAGCACCTCTTCTGAGTGCAAGTGTCGGCAGGAAAAGAGTCAAGAAACTTTGAGAAAAGCTCAAAGAGGCCACACAGAGTAGAGAAGGCAGCGGGAGGGAGGAGCTGGAACACAAACATCACCGATGTCCAAGAGTGCCTCGGCCTGACTCGTGCTGACTGGGCAGCCTCAGCTCCAGCAGGGCCCCTGCACGGAGCAGGGGCGACAAGGGGTGCCCTCAAGTCTGTCAGCCGTAAGTAGCCTCAGAGCCTGGCCGTGCAATCCACAGCCCGTGCCTCGGTCCCTTCTCACCTTGGTGCCCATAAGACCATGAGGCCTCCGGACCACTGCTATTGTTCCATTTTCCTCTGTCCCTGGAGGGAGCCATGTAAATTGCCAGAGCCATGTAAACTGTCAGATGACATCTGACAAGCCCAACCATTTTTAAAAGGAAGGGGGTTAGGCAAAGCCCTTTCAGTTGCTGGAATTAACATCCTCCACTCATTCCACAAACCACAGCTAGTTCTCAACCACTGTGAAGGCCCGGGCATCACAGTGCCTGTCTAGTGGTTAGGATCCCTAGGTTTTCTTCGTGAGCCTTGTTAGGAATGTTCTCGTAATTACTGATTCCCTGAAGATGAAGGCTATTAGAGAAGTTCCAACTCTTTTTTTTTTTTTTTTACATTGGAAAGCTCCCCCTTTTACAGGTGCATAGCGATTGTAAGGGAAAGCTATGCCAGAGATGAGCGATGGCTTGCTTAAAAAGAACGAAAAATTATAAAAAATTCAAAAAAAGAGAAAGAACCCAAAACACGAAAAGTCATCAGAAGGAAAAACAAAAAACAAAACACTGACATGGAGTGTTCACTAACAATCTTCTGTCACTACTTAGACCTTGAGCAGGGGGAGGGACATAGGCAAGGAGGAAAGGACAAACAGAAAAAGGATAAAAGCTGTCTGGGTGTTTGCATGCTTTGGAAGAGGTATCTTCTCTGACCCCTGACCTCTGAGGCCAAAGTTCAGAGGCCCTGGGTGAACCCATGAATCAGAACCTCGCTCATTTCCATACTTTTCCTTTGATGGAGAAGCCCCTAACCTCCCGGTAATCTATAGGACTAATGTGGCACAGTGGTGGCCCCTCAGACAGAGTGCCGATTCCAAAATGAGGATCCTTTCCTGAAGGCTTGTAGTCAGGAGCAGAGCAAGGCCACTGATGTCCATTGTACGTAGACTCAACTTGCTAAGTAACTTATCAGAAGTTACACAAACTTTGCAGCCATAAACCAAGGATAGTCTATTAGTGGATGTTACTGAGACTCTAATTTCTTTCATATTCTACCAAAAAAAAAAGGGGGGGGGGACCTTCATGGCCGCACTCCCCGGGCCCTACAGTGTGGGCATACATGCCAATATTTTCGAGAATTCCGTAAATTTCGAGAAGGTGACTTTCAAAGCAGCGCCTCAAAATTTTTGTTTTGGTTGCAGAGAGTTTTCCATAGCGGTCATGTTTTGCTTTTCAATAATAAATTGCTCTTGGCTGGCTTCATTATTACCAGTCTGGTTTGATGTAGTTTATTTGGTTGGCCCTATCATGTGCAGTGATGAATTTTTGTATCAAGTTTTTTCCTCCCTATAGTTTCCCAGTTACTCAACCAAGGTACATGTGTTCTCGTTCAAATATGACCCACCGACATCCTTGTGCAAGAGTGGATAGAAGTCCCAAAATGTGCTTGGATGGCAAAACCTCGAGGTGTTATGTACCATTATACATTTGTTCTATTTAAGTAATTTGCAACTTACTAACAAGACAAGGTAATAACGTTATCTGGTGTGTTTTAGGTTTATAGACGGCTTTATACCTTGCAATCACGTGGATAAGCTCATTTGTTTTTCACATACAGGAAGTAAATGATCCTTATATATCATGAGCGAGAGGTTTGCTGCAATGTGTTTTATTTTCTTTCTCACCATTTTTATGTAACCAGTAGAAAGTGGGAATAGGGCGCCTGAGTGGTTCAGTCAGTTGAGTGTCTGACTCTTGATCTCAGCTCAGGGCTCGATCTCACAGTTGTGAGTTCCAGGCTTGTGTTAGGCTCTGCACTGAGTGTGAATATCCTACTTAAAAAAGAAGAAAGAAAGAAAGAAAGAAAGAAAGAAAGAAAGAAAGAAAGAAGAAAGAAAGAAGAGAGAAAGAAAAGAAAGAAAGGAAGAAAGGAAGAAAGAAAAAAGAAAAAAGGAATAGACAGAAGAGGTAGGTTTTTCTTGCTTAACTGGATCTTGATTTAAAAAACTTTTCAGGGACACCTGGGTGGCTCAGTCGGTTAAGCGTCTGACTCTGGATTTCAGCTCAGGTCATGATCTCACGGTTTGTGAGTTCAAACCCTGCATGGGCCTCTGCGCTGACAGCACGGAACCCACTTGGGATTCTCTCTCTCTCTCTCTCTCTCTCTCTCTCTCCCTCTCTCTCTCTGCCCCTCCCCTGCTCGTGCTCTCTTTCTCAAAATAAATAAGTAAACTTAAAAAAATTAAAAAGTTTCAGACCAATATTACCTTCCAGTAGTCTGGAACAAAACATTTTAAAAAATCTTTAAAAATATCTTGTGTCTCATGAGGTTTACAGTAGGATCCAAAGGACTGGAAACACTACACACAATAAATCTGCACAGTATGACCCTCCCTTGTTCCCACCACTGTACCTCTACTTAAGGTCTAAAGAGTACTGCCCTACGTTGTCTTTAGCTCATTGGGACTACCCCTAGAAACACAGGAAAGGAAGAAATCAGACTCTAACTTTAAATAACTTTGTCTCATTACAATAATGATGTATGCCCACGTTCAAAATTTTGG
This sequence comes from Felis catus, assembly GCF_018350175.1. Classification (NCBI taxonomy): domain Eukaryota; kingdom Metazoa; phylum Chordata; class Mammalia; order Carnivora; family Felidae; genus Felis; species Felis catus. The sequence goes on from NC_058372.1 coordinate 16,385,477, forward strand.
AAACCACAACAGAACCCAAAGGCAAAACTATTAATGACCCAGCCATTCTACCACCCACTCTTGACATATTGGAATATCTAACCTGAGTCCTTATTTTGAACAACAAAAAAAGGTATACATATAGATTTTTGCTACAGATTTAGAATCCTTCTGTACATATTGTTGTAAAGCATTTTTCCTTAGCAATACATCAAGGACATTTCCCCCAAGTTACTGGATGTTACTTTCTAAAACATCATTTTTTTGGTTGTAAAATAAATGATCATATATAAATATATCGTCTTTACTTAAACAATCCCCCTGGGTCCAAGATCTTGTTGTTATAGAAACAATGCCACGTTATCTCGGTAGCTACATCTCTGCTCTTACCCAGATCCTCCGTGATTAATTTCTAGGAGTGGAATCATTAAGCTAAAAGTCATGCATATTCACCGAGCTTTTGAAACATTTAGTTAAATGCCTTTCAGAAAGGGGGTCACACCTTTTTTGTTCATTAGAGAAAAATGTGAAATGTTGCCTAGTTTCCTGGCTCTTCTGGAAGGTCTGTCCCCGGACCAGGCTGAGTGAGAACTGACAGGCCAGCTTTGTGAAGGCCACTCTGAGTAATCCTGCCATGACCTTGAACTACAAGGACTACCGTTACTTCATACCCATTGTTGGGAATCTAGAATGCAGTGGGAAGGGTACCGGACTTGGAGACAGAATGTCTGAGTTCAGGTCCTGTGCCACATGCTAACTACGTGAGAAAATTAAGCAGATGATCTAATATGTCTGGCTTTGTCTCCTCTTTTGTAAAATGAAGGATTTCTTCTAGATGATCTCTGTAATGTCTTGCAACTCAAAAATTACATAATTCTAGGGCACCCGGGTGGCTCAGGTGGCTAAGCGTCTGACTCTTGATTTTGGCTCAGGTCATGATTTCACGGTTCATGAGATCGAGTCCCGAGTCAGGCTCTGTGCTGACAGTGCGAAGCCTGCTTGGGATTCTCTCTCTCTGCCCCTCTCTCACTCATGCTCTCTCTCTCTCTCTCTCTCTCTCAAAATAAACAAATAAATATTTAAAAAGTATTATATAATTCTGTCATGCTTTAGACAAACCACCAATCTATCCACCAGCACAGATAACTTGAAAGATAAAAGATAGTCCATGTTTCACGAATGTCACATGAGTTTTATCACCTCCAATGGGTGCTATTCACAAATAACAAGACTTGGATACTCTGAAACCAACTGTATTACCGATATGGGATTCCTCTGTCACGGGCACTCTAAAACCTACTACGTGCACACACAACCTTTTATGTTATGTTTCTCGATCATGACCTGAAGCAGAGGTGAGAAGTAGGATCCAATTCGGAGCAGTGAATTGTCCGAAGTCAGCAACCAACCCATTCACCCTAAACAGAGGAATCATGTTCGGAAGTTTTTCAACTGGAAAATGGCCCAGAAATGATACAGTCTCTTAGCCAGATTAAAGTAGCAGTTCGAAGGAGGTGTGTGTGAGCTGAGATCGGCTTTCGTTCTTTGCTGTCTGTGCTAGTTAATTACTCGCACCTAATACTTTGCTTCTCCGGGGGCAGGTGAGGACAAAGATATAACCCACTTCATGGTGGATCTCTGTTGGCTTATCAGCCATCACATGGCTTCTTCTGCACTTTGGTTTCTTAAATTAAAAAGGGAAAACGTTTGTGGGGCGCCTGGGTAGCTCAGTTGGTTAAGCATCTGACTCGATTTTGGCTCAGGTCATGATTTCACGGTTCGTGGAAGCGAGCTCTGTGTGGGGGCTCTGTGCTGATAGCATGGAGCCTGCTTGGGATTCTCTCCTCTCTCTCTCTCTCTCTCTCTGCCCTCCCCTCACTCATGCCCCTGTGCACGTGTGTACTCTCTCTCTCCAAAATAAATAAATAAACTTAAAAAAAGAAAAGGAGGGAAAAATGCTTAATTCTCTTTTAACCGGGAGGACTATACTTTATTGAGAGCTTACTATGTGCCAGTGACTGGACTAAACACTTTACATACATTAGCTGATAGAGTAAAAACAACTCTGTGTGAGAGGTACAATTATCCTATTAAAAGTAAGGCAAACAGGGCACAAACAGGCTAAATTATTTTCCCAAAGTCATACCCATAGGGAATGGTTGGATTGGGATCTGGACGCAGGTCTAACTTCAAAGCCAATAACACGGTCTACAAAGACCCAGACAAACAAACAAAACTTACAAAATAAAAAAAAAAAGTGTTATAAGTTCCAGGATAAAAGATGTTGGTGTCTGTGAATGAAATAGAATGCATTCTATTTCTTCACAATGATTAAGTCTGTAATACTGCTTTATCAGTGTTGGTCTTGCCCTACTTCAACCAGATCTTAAACCATGATTTCTATGTTAGTGTATAAACTTTGCAAACATCTCACCCTACAAGTAACATTGGGTCCCTTAGACCAATGTTTCTCAAGATGTTTGACCTGTACGTGCAGTTTGAAATGAATTTTATATCGTGATTCAGTACACATTCTCACACACGTATATACGAAGCCAAACTTCATGAAATAATGTTGTTCGTATCATATGAAATGCACCCTGTTTTCTATTTTGCTTTATTTTATTTTTCATGCTATTTGTGATGCAATAAGATGATGTCGTGACTAACGAAACCTGTATTTCGACACAGTGCCCTGTACACTAAGGATCTGATTGATAGTGACCATTCGCTCTGGGCTAGGGGGCAATTCCTTCATTATTTCCACTCCCCCCAGTCTCTGCCTCTCTGATGCTCACCCCCCCAAGAAAAGGATCCACTGCTTCACATCAAATCTTTGAATTTTCCAAAACTTTCCTTCATTTCCTATGCCAAGGGAAGTCTGCCCTCTAATGATGCAAAAGCACCATTGATTTCAAAGATTCAGCTCCTCAGAAATAGACAAAAAAAAGGAGATTCTGAATGTAAGAGGGTTGAAAAGAAGGTTAGAGTTAACAAAGTCTAAACTCTTTATTTATTTATTCATTCATTCATTTATTTATTCCAAAGGATACAGGAGTGCTGATGCATAGGGGCACGTGTACCCCAATGTTCACAGCAACACTATCAACAATAGCCAAATTATGGAAAGAGCCCAAATGTCCATCGACTGATGAATGGGTAAAGAAGATGTGGTTTATATGCACAATGGAATACTACTTGGCAATGAGAAAGAATGAAATCCTGCCATTCGCAGCAACGTGGATGGAACCGGAGGGTCTTATGCTGAGTGAAATAAGTCAGGCAGAGAAGGACAGATATCATATGTTTTCACTCATATATGGATCTTGAGAAACTTAACAGTAGACCATGGGGGAAGGGAAGGGGGGAAAAAACCGTTTCAAACGGAGAGGGAGGTGACCCATAAGGGACCCTTAAATACAGAAAACAAGCTGAGGGTTGATGGGAGGGTGGGAGAGGGGGGAAATGGGTGATGGGCATGGAGGAGGCATTTATCGGGATGAGCAGTGGGTGTCGTACGTAAGCGAGTCTATTCCCGAAGCCAAAAGCACACTGTATACACTGTATGTTTGTGGTAGGGTCCCCCGCTAAGAGAAGGAAAAAAACAAACAAAAAACCCACAAAACTCAAGGAAACCTGGTTATACGTGTACATGACAACATCCCTCACGACCTTGGAACGTGAGACAACTTAATCAGACTGCATGTTTGTGTGTTACCATATACGGGTGACAAAAAAGTGGAGAAATATACAAAAAACTGTGCCACGTGGCGCTCGGGGCTCAGTTCTTTGGGTACAAACCCAACCGAGCGGTGCCGGCAGGAACACAGTTGCTTCCTGGAAAGAAAAGCCTCGGTGTCACGACTCTCCGTGCCCGAATCCTGCTACAGGGTAGCTAACATGACAATAAAATTATATTGAAAATAAATAAATAAATAAATAAGCTTTTTATTTAGAAGGAAGCGACAACGGAGGCCCAGAGAGGCATCTGCCCGCATAGTCTTCTATGGAATGTCTGCCCGTAAGAGAGGGGGACATCTACACCCCAGTGTGGACCAGCAGGGCTTTCTCTGGGACTCTGACACCTGTCTTTGAACCAGCAGCAGCGAGCCAAGAGACGTGCCGGAAGGTATATGCCACGGCCCCCGCTTGGCGATGGAAAACAAAATCGAACCCATATTTTAAGGAAGACCCTTTAATCCGGACTTGAGGGAGCCAAGCCGGAGGATGAATTTGGCCTTGATTCTGAATATTTTGACCCAAACGACAGGAGACAATTCCCCGAAGGAACGCCAAGAAGAAGGTTTGATAAATCACCATGAAGATAAGAGAGTTCTTTACCTTTTGGCGAAGAGGGAGCCACAGTGTGGAATTTTCCTCGTCATTCTGTTATGTGCTGCTAAGCACTCTGCCCCTCTCTCATAGTCCTTTCTAGTTTATATCAGACTGTGTTGTAATTGTCTTTTTACCTGTCTGTAGTCCTTAAACAGCTACATCACGGTGTGATGAACACAAGGAAGTCCATTTTGTGAACCGTCATATCCCGGATGCTTCTGGAGGTTTTCCTGGTGAACGAATGAATGAGTATTTAAGCATGTCTACACTGTGTTAGATATATTTGGGGAAAAAAAAAAAACCCTTTTGCCCGCTTATGTCCCACCCATTTTTCAAGATCTTTTGTATCAACAAATCCTTGACCTACTCAGAAAGACTCAGAATTTGTCCCACTGCTATCGCTTTCTACTTTGTGAATGCCTTGCTAGAAGCCACTAGATTATTCAGGCATTTTTGACTTTTTATGTTCTACCATGTGGGGATGCCTGGATGGCTCAGTCAGTTAAGCATCCGACTTTGGCTCAGGTCATGAGCTCACGGTTTGTGAGTTCGAGTCCCGCCTCGGGCTTTGTGCTGACAGTTCTCTCGGAGCCTGGAGCCTGCTTCGGACTCTGAGTCTCCTTCTCTCTCCGCCCCTCTCCCGGTCATGCTCTGTCTCTCCCACTCTCAAAAATAAGTTTAAAAAAATTAAAAAAAAATTTACATTCTGCCATTTGACATCACAAAGAGTAAATACAAGTATAATTCAGTGCTAAGGCTAGATGCAGAATCAGAAGTCAATTTTTAAGGCCCACCATTCAGAATCCAGCCCAAACTCTAATGTATTTACCCTGCGTTTTTCTAGGGTCGCTGATTGGCTAGCTAAGGATGAATAGACAGTACACAAGTAGAATAACTTTTATGTATGTGTGTATATATGTATATGTGTATCACGGGAAGTAAAATTTAGACAGCACCTGACCTACCTCCTCAAAAACATTAAAGAAAAATAATTTAAAAGAAAAAAAAAAGAAAAACTCTCCTGAGATCCACTCAGCTGCTCTTTGTGATTGGAATGACAGACGCTCCTGAAACAGATCTTATCAGCAGCAGGTATGGGGACATGAATGTGTCTTAACTACCTGGGAGGAAGGGCACTTATCACCATAATCCCTGCAAAACCAATTAAACTGAGAAATATTCCATTGTGTAGCATCTGTGGTCAACCTTACCTTCCTCAGCCCTTGTACAGCCTGAACTTATCTCCCCCCTGACCGATAGAGACTTAGAAAAGCAAAAGGAATTTGGTATTATCAATGTGCTGGTTTATCAGATATGAATTCATTTGTTTTTCCCAAAAATGACTTATCAGCGTGAACAGAGCTGGCTGGCCCAAGTGTGAATTGTGCTCCAAATACCATTTCTGAGTTCCCCCAGAGCCCAAGAATGTTTTATCTCCGGGTTGTTTCCCCTGTTTGTTTGTGTGTGTGTGTGTGTGTGTTTTAACTCCTTACCTATTGAGATGCATTTCTGGGTCAGGATCCCTGTAAAGACACCAGGAATTAGCACTGCTGAAGGAAATGCCCAGCTCAGGCTGTCTGGTGGCCAGTGCGCTGGGTAGGGTTTCAGCTTTCATCCAAAAACACTGGACAGTTGGAAGTGAGATGAATTGCCTGAAGATGGCTCCCGGGGGGCTGAGGGTCTGGGGCCCTTCTTTGTGCAGCCACTGGTTTTTTTTTTTTTTTTCCCTGTCTGGGCACAACAGAAAATGCCCAGCCTGGGAGGCAGACAGGGCTCTGGGCCCTGTGGCCCCGCGTGCTAAACCAACACCACAGGAGAAAGAGAAGGGGTTCCTTTAGCCTCATCTTGTTACCTGCCTCACCGCACCTCTGAGGGGTCCCCTACATCCCACTATGGGTTGATAATGGAGCAGCCTAACCAGGCTTCCCAGACTCTTTGATGCCTGACGTCATCTTGTACGTTTTCAAGACCTGCGCTCGTCTTGCACCTTTCTGGGCCAGACTCCCTCCGTAGAAGGCTCCACAGCTATCTCCTTCCTACAGATGGACTTGAGGAGGCTTAACTCAGAAAGCCCTGATTCTTTTTTTTTTTTTTTTGAGCCCTTGAACAGAAAAGCAAGCCGTAACCACTTAAATAAAAGTGTCTTTGAGTGTTCAGAGAGCTTTCTGAAGGTGAAATAAATGATAAGGCATGTCAGTTTAGATTTCTCGCTAGAAATATCTAATGACTTGAGGAAAAACAAAGTGCTCCGTGTTTGTGGTTCTTGCTGTAGTTTTTGTAGTCATAATTCCACACTTCTTTTGGGTTTCCATGACTCATGTCCGCACATACAAGACACATGTCACGTGAGGGGGGGCCTGAAATTGAACCTGAGAGACGTTGTCAGGAATGTTTTGTAATCAACAGGAACTCCTTTTAGCATGGTGCTGTGTGGCTTTATAGCAGTAATGTTGAGAAGGATCATAAATTATAAGGATGCCTCTGAGTCCCCAAGGCTAGACTCATATACCTAAACAAGTTTATTCAGCTTTTCTTATGAAAACTTCCCAAGGAAGTGACTCCACAAACCTCCTTAATGAGGTCCTACAGCCGTGTAGCGTCTAAGAACGCATTTCAGCAAGAAAATCAAAGTCAAGGTCAAGACTAGAAAAACCTGACAACTGGAGGAGAGGGTACTCCTGGCCCGATGCAAGCACGAGTCAAAGGTCATCAGTTCAGGTGGTCAAGGTACAAGATTCACAGCATTTGCAGTTACCAGAGGTCAGAGTGGGAAAGAAAAGAAAAGATTCAAGGTGAACCGTCACAGGTTATTGGGAAGACCGGTGTCTGAGGTCCAGACAGGAGAGATACTGAAAAGCTAAGAAAAAGGTAAAATCATCTACAAGTAGATAATGCTGATGTAAACCTCATGTTCAGACAAGGTCAATTCTAAACAGAAGTTGCTTGTACGGTTCGAGAGGTGAGGTTTCCTTAGGACAGAAAGGGGAGGCATTTGCGAATAATTGACCTGAACCACCTGAGCACACATGTTTAAAACTTGTAAGTTTAGGGGTGCCTGGGTGGCACAGTCGGTTAAGCGTCCGACTTCAGCCAGGTCACGATCTCGCGGTCCAGGAGTTCGAGCCCCGAGTCAGGCTCTGGGCTGATGGCTCAGAGCCTGGAGCCTGTTTCCGATTCTGTGTCTCTCTCTCTCTCTGCCCCTCCCCCGTTCATGCTCTGTCTCTCTGTCCCAAAAATAAATAAACGTTGAAAAAAAAAATTTAAAACTTGTAACTTTATTTTTTTTTATTAGTTTCAGGCTAAAGAATGTAACTTTGAACGTATTTAGAAACACCAGACCTCACCGGAGACGCGAAAGTCGCCTTGTCTCTTTTAGCCATGTGTGAGGACACGCTCTTCGGTTTTCATTTCTCTAAGCTACCTGAGTCATTAGTACCAAGTTCTGTCATGCTGAGATTTTTCTAGAATGGTCACGACATTCAAGGTCACGACACCGTTGGTCCGTGCAGGTGTGAGACTGAACAGCTCAACAGGGAAAATTATCAGGTTGCCTTAGCAAAAACAAAGCTCCCCAGGCCCTCCACCATTAAAATTCTGAACAGATTTTTCTTCTGAAATTTTCTCTTAAAACAAGTTACTTTCTTAGTGAGGGCTACTGTGCCTTCTCTACAAACCCAACCAAATTTAAATAGTCTCTTCTTACTTTAAAATTAGAAGATGGCGGTTATAGACTTATGAAAAAGCATGCGTCTTTATAATTCCTGCTTAAAACACTGTGATCCTTCTCTGCATGGCCAAAAATTAAATTGGTTACTTATTGGCTCTTGCTACTCCCTAAAAGGGGGTCAAAGCAGTGAAAAAAAAATCTGCATGTGGACTTCTTTTTCACAGTCACGGAACTATAAAAAAATCTTAGTTATTTTCCATCATGTGTTTTGACCAAAAGACAGTGTCTTATGTGTGACGTGGTAAGGAGGATGATGACTTCTCCCTATGATTTTTTAAAAGCTGGAAAATAATTTAGAACTTTTCCCCATGACTCCTGATAGATTTGAAGCCCTTGGGAAACACTGGCAATTAGTGCTGCTGGGGGCTGTCTAGTGGCCAGTGTGTCGGGTAAGATTTCAACTCTCGTGGGAAAACACTGGACAGTGAGACGGATTGCCTGAAGGTGGCTCCTGGAGCCGGGCATCTGGGGGCACTTCTTCACAGAGGCATTGTTTTCTTTCTCTAGCTGAGCGCAGTGGACAATGTCTAACGTGAAAGACAGGGCTTGGGCTCAGCAGCCCCACGTGCTAAGCCGACAGAGAGAAAGAATCAACCACCAAACCCTAACTCACATTCATCGGAATGCCTGTTACTTTTGTGGACATATTTGTGGCAATGTCCGTCCTTAACGTGGGTCTCTCGCACCTCTCTTGGAGTCTACAAAATGAATTCCATAACTGTACAGTTCGACACTGTCTACGGGATAAAGCCTAAGTTCCTTCCTTTGGCCTTCTGAGCCTGCTTCCTCTGCTAATCTTATCTCGTCACTGTGCCCAGAACACACCTCACATCTCTGGGTCCTTATCACCATCGCTAACCTGCTAGGAATACCCTAACACCTGCTCCGGTTGCTGAAATCCTACTCATCTTTCATCAACATACAGTTCAAGTTCAGTTTCTGCCAAGAGGCCTTTCCACCATGGGAGTTCATTAGAAGGTATCATCTGTACCACCTGTTTGCCCTTTGCTTCTCCATTTTTGTCCGATTGTGTACTGTCTCCTCACCTACATCTTAAGGCTTTTAGGGACAGAGACCAGGTCTCTGATACTCATTCATAATTCCATCTTTCTTTTATTTTTTTAAAATTTTTAATGTTTATTGATTTTTGAGAGAGAGACAGTGAGAGCCAGGGAGGGGCAGAGAAAGAGAATGGGACACGCAGAATCCCAAGCAGGCTCCAGGCTCCGGGCTGTCAGCACAGAGCTCAATGTGGGGCTTCAACCCACAAAACGTGAGGTCATGACCTGAGCCAAAGTTAGACACTTAACCCACTGAGTCACCCAGGTGCCCCTCATTTATTTTTTTTAAAGTTTATTTATTTATTTGGAGAGAGACAGAGAGAGAAATAGAGAAAGAGAGAGAGAGAGAGAGAGAGAGAGAGAGAGAGTGTGTGAGTGAGGGAGGGGCAGAGAGAGAAGGAGAGAGAAAGAGAATCCCAAGCAGGCTCCATACTGCCAGCACAGAGCCTGATGCAGGGCTCAAACCCACAAACCACATGATCCTGACCTGAGCCAAAACCAAGAGTCAGGCGCTTAACCGACTGAGCCGCCCAGGTGTCCCAATATTTCATGTATTGATTGAGTCATTCACTTAAGAAAACGTACTGATAATCTATTATGTTCAAATATAGGGGCACCTGGGTAGCTCAGTCGGTTGAGTGTCCAACTTTGGCTCAGGCCATGATCTCGCAGTCCGTGAGTTCAAGCCCTGCGTTGGGCTCTGTGCTGAGCCCAGAGCCTGCTTCAGATTCTGTGTCTCCCTCTCTCTTTGCCCCTCCCCCACTCATGCTCTCTCTCTCTCTCTCTCTCTCTCTCTCTGTCAAAAATAAGTAAACATTAAAAAAAATTTTATTATGTTCAAATAGTGGCAAAGATCTTAAAATTTGCAAGAAAGCTCTTCCCAAGTAACAAATTTCAAAACATAACAACTAATTACCAATACCCATTAAAAGAGGTCCTGTTTCCCCATTGATAAAGAATGTAGAGGTATCTTGCATCAGAATCACGAGGGCAAGATTGTATTTCAAAAACTTAATACATGCATGATATCCTAAAAAGTTGAATTTCTGCCAGCCCAATTAAGCTATTAGAATAGGTTATGTATCCTATAACTAGTGTTTCTACCTGAAAAAAATCAGAAACAACAGCAAGGCCAATTATTCAGCAACCCTCTGATAACTTGACTCTTCGGGAGCTGCCGAAGGACTAAAATGCTGTGTAGGGGTCTTTTTAGGGCAGACAGAAAGTATTGGGTTCATTTTTGCAGTATCTCAGTGCATCCTGGAAATGTGTGGCTTTAGGAATGTCCTGCGAGCCGTGTGTGTAACTGGTGATAACTGGCACATGACCTCTTTCCTGAAGGCCTTTCTTGCTGATAAAACAGTGGTGCTAACAGAGCAGAGGAAATAACTTAGAGGCACCATCATCCCCATGAGTCCTTACTTCCTCCATTACCTTAGGGCCAGAATTAGATTGATCCCCGAGAGAAGAAGATATCTGTGCCGTCGGTTCCCGGTAGAGTGAACACTCTCTGTGCAGATTGCTAATAACTCTGAGTACATTTCTGAAAAAACTCCTCCGTCATCCCCTGGGTTCTGCCCACTTCCAAAAGATAGACAGATTACTTTGTAGGAAAGAAATCGCTCCCAACGCTCACTGCTTTCTAAAGTTGAGGCTACCCTAATGTTGTTTCTCTTCTCTACTGTTATCCATAAAATGTCTTTTTTCCCTCAGTGGATTCACCCAATCATATTGCTTCTTGAATTATTCCATGGCACCTCTGGAATGTAATTTTTCCAAAGACCTAGTATCTTGATGACTCCATAGGTAAGTCTCCTTCTAGTTACGTTTCTATGGCGATAGAGAATCAATGGCATCATTTTTTTTGAATGTATAGTATTTCCAATTCTGCATTCATGAACTTACCCTCTGTAAGGGCTCTAAGGAAATGTTTAGACCCTTACTGAGCACTTTCTACAGAGTCCTTTTAATATCCCAAGAAATAAATTTGTCAAAAGAGAATTCTTCTAAATACCTTCTTGGCATTTTAAAGATGTATAGATCTCCAAAGTTAAATATTTTATATGTTGAAAGTCCAAATTATTTCTGGTGAAACCTTTTGTCCTCTTGTCAAGTATGATGCATCCAAATGACAGTATCGGTCCCTGCCAAAAGGTCCTAGTCCGTGAGCAAGACAAACCTTCCCTTCCATGTGTCACAGAATGACAGTAGTTAAACTATACAATAATAAAGCCATTCATTTAATTTTAAGGATAGCGCGCAATGTGTTTGTTCACGTATTTATAAATAAAATGTCTTTGTAAATAAACACATAGTATGTTGGATGATCATGAATGTCTAGGAGATGAATAAAGCAAGGAAAACGAACAGGAGTGGATCTGGTGGCCAATGAAGGGCTCACTAAGAAGACAATAGTTGAAGAAAGACCCAAGGAGGTCTGGGCACCAGCCGTGTGAAAATCTGGGGAAATCCGAGAACACAAAAGCCTGAGGGGATGACATGTGTGAAGAACACGGGAACCAGTGAGGGCAGGGACAATTTTAATTGATGAGGTTGGGAGGGGAGAGGTGGGGAAGGGATCCCTTAGGACTTTGAAGTCCATTGTGGGGGGTGTGGATGGGAGGGCAGCGGAAGGTGTGGAATGGGGACGTAATGTGCCTGGCCTTATTTTCACAGTATTACAATATTAACAGGAAGTCAGCCTGGCTGGCATTTACACTTAAAAGGGAAAAAACAGAATGGAGATGCCATTGAAATCAGAAGAAAGTCTAAAGAGAAAATCACGAGGGACCAACAAGGAAAGTTAATTCATTTTTATTCATTGTACAATGACTTTAAAATGGTCTTTTTTAAAAAAAATTTTTTAATGTTTATTTATTTTTGAGAAAGAGAGAGAGACAGAGCAGGAGCAGGGGCGGGGCAGAGAGAGAGGGAGACACAGAATCCGAAGCAGGCTCCAGGCTCTGAGCTGCAGTGTGGGACTTGAACTCATGAACCACAAGATCATGACCTGAGCCAAAGCCAGACGCTTAACCAACTGAGCCACCCAGAGGCCCCTAAAATGTTCTTAATGTGAGTTTGTCTAGAAATGTGCTGCTCTTTCTTTCTCCTCTCAAAGACACCATTTCTAGAGTCTTTTGGGGCCATGGGTTCCTATCACTCCAAAGTACTGAACAAATACATGTATATATGCACAGTTCATCATTTATGAATTATGCATTTATATCTACATCATGTATGACAACTATAAAGAATACATTTTAAAAGACTGAGATAAAAATGAGATACTTTTAAAGTTATTTTTATTTCTTTTGGTCCTATTTTGTTAATAGTTTTGTCGTTTTTTAAAATGTTTTATTTTTGAGAGAGAGAGAGAGAGAGAGAGAGAGAGAGAGCAGGGGAGGGGCAGAGAGAGGGAGACACAGAATCCAAAGCAGGCTCCAGGCTCTGAGCTGTCAGCACAGAGCCCAGTGCGGGGCTCGAACCCACGAACTGTGAGATTGTGACTTGAGCTGAAGTTGGACACTCAACCGACTGAGCCACCCAGGCTCCCCCAATAATTTGTCTTCTATATATTAATGGTACCAAATGGTTTTTAGCTCTCACCTAGAATATTGATGATGTTTTGAATTCTTGGTTTTTAAGTGTCTTTCTAATGGCAGTGATTGATATCTCAAACGACAGATATACATCCTTAAATCAGACTCGTTCTTAACCATAATGACTTTAAATCCATATATCAAGTAGTCTTCCCAATTATTTTGTTTTTCTGGGGGAGAACTCTTGTTATTTTGACTTCTTATTTGATATCGGATTCAATAGTTATTTTTTTTTTTTACCTCTGCAGTGACCAATGAGAGCTTATTTGGGACTCAGAAGACTCAGCTTCACGTTTTTTCCCCCCTTTTGTCAGCATAATCAATATTATCTTCTTTTTTAATGTTTATTTATTTTTGAGAGAGAGAGAGAGAGAGAGAGAGAGAGAGAGAGAGAGACATACCATGAGCAGGGGAAGGGCAGGGAGAGAGAGAGGGAGACACAGAATCCGAAGCAGGCTCCAGGCTCCGAGCTGTGAGCACAGAGCCTGATGCGGGACTGGAACCCATGAACCGTGAGATCGTGACCTGAGCTGAAGTCGGACGCTTAACCGACTGAGCCGCCCAGGCGCCCCAATATTATCTCGATGACCCGTCTCTTTCAGCCATTTTTGTATGCCCTTAATTGTGCTGATTTAATTTAGTAAAGCTTGATAATATCTGTAATCCACAGAACCAGGCAAACACAAATGGCGATATGTGCCACTCTGCTGACGTTGAGTGACCAACTGACTATCAGGCCTCCAGTAGCCCTTTCTCTCAGGATCCCTCAAGGACCATGGTCACACAGCATATTTATCATTGGAACATAGGGCAGCAGGTGTCAAGACACAGAGATGGGGTGCCTGGGTGGCTTAGTCAGTTAAGTGTCCAACTTCAGCTCAGGTCATGATCTCGTTGTTTGTGGGTTCGAGCCCCTCGTTCCGCGTCGGGCTCTGTGCTGACGGCTCGGAGCCTGGAACCCACTTGGGATCCTGTGTCTCCCTTTCTCTCTGCCCCTCCCCATCACACTCTCTGTCTCTCTCAAAAATAAATAAACATTACTATAGAGTTTACTCTTTAGTTTTCTTTTGGTAAAACATAAATGGAAACAGTAGTTCAGTGTTTTCTTCCTCTGCTGCCAAGACCGTCTTGCTCGCCAACAAGGGTATGACTATCCCAACCTAAGGCCCTCTGGAAAGGAGCAAAAGAGTCTTCCAGAACAGCTGCCTGGTGCATAGCTTCAGAATAGGGATGTGACTTCATCGACTGATATGACCTCGTTCAACCTAAAGATAAAAAACTGTGTCCTAGAAACGGATAATAGTATATAAACACTAGTCATAAAAGACAGAAAGATGGGGATACCGTATTGGTGAAGAGTTGGATGAGTAGAGGTGGGGACTTGCAGAGTGTCAGGAGCCAGGTATCAGACCTCTGAGATCTGACAGATGATCGCTGAAATGAGAACACGGGAGGGGCACCTGGATGGCTCCGTCAGTTAAGCATCCGACTCTTGATTTCCACTCAGGTCATGATCTCACAGCTCTTGAGTTTGAGCCCCATGTCGGGCTCTGTGCTGACAGTGGAGTCTGCTTGGGATTCTCTCTCTTTCTCTCTGCCCCTCCCCTGCCTGCACTCTCTGTCTATCAAAAATAAAATAAACATTAGGAGAAGAAGAAGAAGAAGAAGAAGAAGAAGAAGAAGAAGAAGAAAGAGGAGGAGGAGGAGAAAAAGAGGAGGAAGAAGAAGAGGAAGAAGAACACAGAGGGGAAAAAAGACCAAAAAATAAGAGCCAAAGTCCCAGACCAAGGGCCCAAATCATATAACCACCAGGAATTCGGGCATGTCAGAGCCTGTCTGGAGGGCCAGGTGGTCCCAGGAAAGACACAGTGAGTAGACATGCCAAGGCTGAAGGCTGAAGTCCAGCAGCAGAGCTCTCCTGGAAGAGAGGCTGCTCCTTAACCCCTGGGCCTGAGTCCTACTGGGGAGGGAGAGACAAGGGGGCTGAGGTTGGCTTGGGGCTTTGCATACAATGTGGGCCATGACACCCAGATTATCTTCCAGACTGCCCTCAAGGAGCATGAATTTAGTGTTTGGAGAACTAGATGTCCTGTTTGCCCGAAAAGAATGGGAAATAAGTGCTAAATTGCTGTAAGACCAATAGGAAATGAGCTCAATACACCTCGTTGCCAGAGCGCCTGGGTTGGCTCAGTGGGTTAAGCGTCCGACTTCGGCTCAGGTCATGATCTCACGGTTCGTGGGTTCGAGCCCCGCGTCGGGCTCTGTGCTGACAGCTCAGAGCCTGGAGCCTGCTTTAGATTCTGTGTCTCCCTCTCTCTCTGCCCCTCCCCTGCTCATGCTGTCTCACTCTGTCTCAAAAATAAATACATAAGTATACAAGAATTTAAAAAAATACACCTCGTTGCCTAGGGACAAAAGTATGAGAGTATCAGCCATCCAGTTTAGGGAGCCAAACAAAAAAGCAATGAGGATCAGAGCAACATCATCAGCAATGTGAGAAGAGAGAGAAAATGCCACCAACTTGATGGCACTGGACAAAGCTGAATCCCAGCTGAATCCCAGAGACCAACATGAAGGCGTAAGAGAAGACCGCCACCTGGAGAGGAGGAAGGACGCGGAAACCTCTCCCAAAGAAAATTTTCTAAGGAACTTGGGATTTTAGCCATCTCTTAATGTTTATTTTATTTTTGAGTGAGAGAGAGCGCGCAAGCAGGGGAGGGGCAGAGAGAGAGGGAGACACAGAATCTGAAGCAGGCTCCAGGCTCTGGGCACGTCAGCACAGAGCTGACGTGGGGCTTGAACTCACAGACCACGAGATCATGACCTGAGCCAAAGTCAGATGCTTAACCGACTGAGCCACCCAAGCACCCCCTAGCTATCTCTTGATGGGTGCTAAATCATAGATTTCTGTTTTATATTATTTGACATAATCCTATTGAATCTCAGGCTGATATGACTCAGAAAATTTCTTGAATAAAGTTTTCTGTAAGAAAATTTATTAGCCCAGGGGCTTGTAGAGAAAGTTAATGAATATGTAAACTTTTCTCTCTTCTTAATTTAAATTAAAGATGGGGACAGATAGCACTTGTAGCCCAAGCTGGATTTCAGAACTCTGGAGACAGTCTAGCATAGGGGTTAGAAGTATATATCCTGGGTCCAACAGACCCAAGATCATACTATTCACTACCCCTAAGACTGAGGCCAGGGTAACCTTTCTACTCTTCATTTTTTTTTTCAACAGTAGAATGGAAATTGGAATAGTATATAACTCTTAGAATAATAAATGATAATATGCCCTCAATATATCTGCTATATTAACTCTATGGAGCATACAGAGAGCCAGGAATTACAAGAGGGAAGTCCAGAGAGGGAGTAAATTTCCAAATACAGTAAAATCTTGGATTGTGAGTAACTTGTTCTGCGAGTGTTTTTTTGCAAGATAAGCAAACATTTATAATAAATCGTAACTTGATAAATGAGCCATATATTGCAATACGAGTAGTACATGATGCCGAATATCACATGATCTCAACTAAGCCAATGATTCTCCCTCCCTCTCTCTCTCTCTGTCTGCAGGATTGTGAGTGATAGTCTCCCATGCTCGGGTGCTCCGTCTCAGGCCACCGTGTTTGGCAGAAATCAGTGATTTTTTTTCAGAACGTTGGAAGGTGCCCACACTGGCGCTCGTGTATTTTTTGTCAATTCAAAGCTCCCCTGGACAGTCCTTTGCTTCCCGACAAGAGGAAGCTTAGGAATGCTTTGCTTCATTCTAGGTCAAGCTGCCTGCAGATAGAGACCCTTTCCTCTGCCGCCTTATTGTCATACGGTGGATGACAAGAGTTTATTAATTCTGTACTGTAGTCAACATCCATGAGAGCATATACAATGGCCCCCATGCAGAAGAAGATTCCGCTGAGCCAATAGATAGCAACGCTTCTGTTAGTGATAGTGGAAGTCGTCCTACACGATAACCCCCCTCCCTTTTGTCTCCCTCACACCAGCCATGAAGGTCTTTGAAGGTAAGTGCAGACTAATGTGTGTATTCTTCTTTACGTTTTGTATTTTCTTTGTTATTTTGTATCAGATTACAGTCTTGTAATCATTTTTATATGACTATTTTGGGGTTGTGGAACGAATCAGCTGGGTTTCCGTGATTTCTTATGGGGAAATTCTTCTTGATGCACAAGTGCTTGGATTACAAGCATGCTTCTGGAATGAATTAGGCTTGCAAACCAAGGTTTTACTATACTGCAAATCAGATGCCAGGGCCTCCCCGGAAAGTCAGTGAAACGGGCTAAATGAACTGGGCGCGTGGGAATCCTACTACCACCTGCTTGCTCTTCTACTGTGACTGTTAAACCGTCCATCTTAATCACCTTCAGGGCAGACTCCTAAAACGATGCTCTTCTCAATCCCTACACCTGAACCACCAACAGATAGGCTTTAATACAAGGGGTGTGCCTATCGCGCGAGGTAGGGTTGGGGGAGAACTGCATTTTCCTACAGCCAACCCCTGAAATGGTGCATGTTTCTGTGGAGTCACATTGGTACCTGGGAATAATTGTGCTCATAAGTGCACGAGTGCACATATATGTTGGTGGGGGTGAGGGTGTTTCAGAGAGCGTTTTTAATAGACTTGTTTAATAACCTGGCGTAATCCAGGAAACGTTCCTCCCCGTTGAAGGTAAAGTAGGAGAGAATCCGATTCTATGATCTCCATAGGTAAATCTTAAGATTCCTTTGGATGGGTCAGAAGTTAATTAACCAGGATAACGTGTTAAGAATAGCTGTAAACAGCCAAAGAATGGAGGATAGACCAGCAAATAGATTAATTCCCTTCGGTATAGAAATTCAAGACAGGAAGCTAAGATATTTCCCACTGGACGTAAATTTTCCACTGTCCTTACTTTAAACTTCATAATGCTGGCTTCTCGGTGTCTCGTGTCTCTTTATGATTCATTTACATTTATGATTTGTTCCAAGTACACTTTTTTATTATCTCAGCCTCCCGTTAGAGTGGAGACGACAGTAATACTCTCCCCCCAAATTGTTCCTCTCATGAAGCACGTGCGTGTAAGAATGAGCAGGCATTGACGGTTTTACAAGACCGCAGCCTGACCCAACTGGCCTTCGCCTTCCACGCGGGCTGGAATGAATATACAAATTTGTACACACTTCTAAAAAATAAATTTGAAAAGGACCAATTGGAAAAAATAGTCCTGGTGACATTGGATTCTTAAAGAATACATAGTAGTCAGTGTTGGGCAAGGAGCCTTTGTATCCCACTAACTCCGTTTGTGGATTTCTCAGACCTGGGAAAATCACAAGTTTTTTTGTTTTGTTTTTTTTTCTTCAGTTTCCTCCAGGGCAAAGATACAAGTCCTGAAAAAAAAAAAAAAAAAAACCAGGAGAGAGGGCTTTTATTAAAGTCGGAGTAAGTTTAAAAATGCAGTTTGGAGAACAATAACTGTACAGGATTATTATTTTGCCCAATTTTAGAGAAAGAGACCACAACATGACCTAAATTCTTGTTAGTATTCGGCCCACTAGGACACCTCATAATTCACACATGTTCCGACAATGTACTATACTTCCTCTCCTCTAAAATGGTATTATACTGACCAAAGTGAGAGGTAGGCATGTCCATAAAAGTCGAAGAGAGGATTAAGATAATTTGAAATTAGATGCATAGAATTTTTATATTCTATAAAAACTGAGCTAAAAATAAGACCTGCCACATCCAGATCCCTATAAAATACTGATACAGAGAATGAATACAGCAGTAGAGCTTTATGGTTCTAGATTTCAGTTTGGACCATGGAAGCATCTAAACATCTCTAACATTATTATAGATACAGAGGATGCTTCATAATGAACACCATTCCAATGCTGACGTCAAACACCAAGCCTCCAAGAGAAGACAAAATTGAATTTTGCTTTTTGTGAAAACACAGGGATTTCCTGATTATGTTGGTTCTTTTAGCTCAGCATTTTACGAATGACCCTGACCTGAACAAACTGGGTAAAGGAGTCAGCAAGGCAAACTGTCAGACAGAAGGGTGACATTGATGACCAGGCAGATGTCGTAATTCAGACTCGCCATCTGGCTGTCAAATGTGGACATGCCCATGCCCATGAGGAAACTTGGGGTGGGAGGTAGAGAGACAGAGGCTGGGCAGATGTACAGCTACAACCAGGGACCTGGCTCCCAGAATGATCCAGGTGTCCCCTCCCGAGTCCAGACCAGCCTGGGGAGCAGCATGAAAAGAAGGGTGTCTCAGTCCTCAGTGGACAAATCTCCAGCAGCCCAACGGGATGAAGCCGTGGCTTCAGCAGGTGCACAACTCAGGGCTTCCCCCAGGAAAGAGTCTGCCACGCGCCATGATGGCGTGAGGTCCGTGGCGAGGGTACATCGGTCCTCCTTCAGCTGCTTTGTAGACCGACTGTGGGAGCATTCCAGATGTGTGAAGGCTGGTTATGCTTTGCACATAGACCTCTTTGTGTTTGCCTCGCCGGAGAGTAAAAACACTCACGGGGACGCCCTCAAAGAGAGGCAAGAGGGCCTGAGTGTTTCAACATTCGATATTCCATGTCCTACGTGGACGCTATAGTGCCTGCATCTTGTCAACAATCCATGGTCCCCTTTGGTGTCTGTCTGGCAGCACGACAAATTTAAAAGAGACAGAAAATGCTCTGAATGTTGGTTCCGAAAGGACAAATGTCCAAGCAAGAGCGAAGGCCAGGGTGTCAAATTCACTTCTCCAGGGCTTTTCTTTTCCAAGCACATGGAGGAAATATTGATGGAGGAAATTCAAGTAGCTTTGGGTGGGCACGGGGGTGAGGTGGGGGCCCTGCAAGAGAGAAAAACGACACTGGCTGGTATGAAAAGAAGAAATCATGACATCAGCTTCGCATTTTACAGCATATAACTCAGTAAGCAGAAGCTTCTGTCCCATTCCAGGACTCGCCTAAAAAAAATGGCGCCTGAAAATGTGAAAACAGAAATCACCAGTTAGGCCGCGCAGTGTCGTTTCCTTCACAGGGCAGGGGGTCTACGCCAGGGCGACCGCGCTGCTAAACGAAATGCTTACAACCAGCTTTGCAAATTGGCAACCTTTCCAGCATTTTGCCAGGAGAGCAGTGTCCTACATCTTCTATTCTGGTCAACAGATCACCTCCATTTTTTTTTCTTTTTTTTTTTTCTTTTCATTGCGGGAAGAACACAACTGCAGAGACGCACTTTTAACTAAATGTTAAGTGTGCAATCTGGCATTGTTCAGTATAGGCCCAGTATTGGACAGCATACATCTAGAACTTTCTCACGTTCTCTTAGTGAAACTTTGTACCTGTGTGAACAGCAACTCCCCCTTTCTCTTCCCCACCGCCCCACCCCCAGCAAGCCCCTGGAAACCACTGTTCTGCTCTCTGTTGCTATGAGTCTGGCTATTTTATTTTATTTTATTTTATTTTATTTTTTATTTTTTTTTAAACGTTTATTTATTTTTGAGACAGAGAGAGACAGAGCATGAACGGGGGAGGGTCAGAGAGAGAGGGAGACACAGAATCGGAAACAGGCTCCAGGCTCTGAGCTGTCAGCACAGAGCCCGACGCAGGGCTTGAACTCACGAACCACGAGATCATGACCTGAGCCGAAGTCGGACGCTTAACCGACTGAGCCACCCAGGCGCCCCGAGTCTGGCTATTTTAGATACCTCATACGAAGACAGTCATGCGGTATTTGCTCTCCTGTGACAGGCTTATTTCACTTAGAATAATGTCCTCCAGGCCCATCCACGTTGTAGTATGTGACAGGATTTTCTTCTTTTTGATGGGTGAATAATCTTCCTCTGTGTGTGTGTGTGTGAGTGTGTGTATCACATTTTGTTTTTTAAATTCATTTATTTTATTGAGAGAGACAGAGAGAGAGAGAGAGAGAGAGAGAGAGAGAGAACACAGAGGAGGGGCAAAGATAGATGGAGAGAGACAGAGAGGCTCCTCTCTGTCAGCTCAGAGCCCGACCATGCAGGCCTCAATCTCACGAACCGTGAGATCATGACCTAAGCTGAAACCAGGAGTCGGACACTTAACCAACTGGGCTACCCAGGAACCTCCGCATTTTCTTTATTCATTTATCCATCTATGGACATTTAGGTTGTTCCTACAACTTGGCTATTGTGAGTAACACAGCAATGAACATGGGAGTGCGCGTGTCTCTTCAAGATCTCGATTTCAAGTCTTTTGGATAAATACCCAGAATTGAGTTCGCTGGATCAGATGGTAATTTTATTTTTGTTTTCTTGAGGAGCCGCCATATTGTTTTCACAGTGGCTGCACCAATTTACATTCCCATCAACAGTGCAAGAGAGGTCTGATTTCTCCATATCTTTGCCAACATTTGGTATCTTTTTTTTTTTTTGGACAATAGCCATCCTAACAGGTGCCAGGAATCACCTCCAAATTTCACCGTACGTGTTTCCTTCGTTGCCCTAAAAAGTCATCATGATACAGAGTCAGGACACATTTTACAACAGTCTTCAGTAGAAAAGAGAGTTTCAAAACTCAACATTTCGGACTAAAAATATAGAGACCACCGGGAAGCTAAAATGGTGTAAAGAAAAGTAGAGAAAGGAGCCTAAGAATTAGAGTCACACACACACACACACACACACACACACACGCCCACCAATAAAACAAACAAAAACAACCAGGTTTGACTCCAAACCCTGTCATAATAATAGCGTAGTACTTGGCAAGTCATGTCCTCACTGGGGCTCTGTTGGTTATGAGAATTACAGGAGGAAGTGTGTACAAAAGGTCTTTGAAAACTATAAGAGACCATAAAATGGAGGGATATATTAATATTATGGATAATACTTGAGCTTCCTGCAGTCAATGGTATTTGACTGCAGAATAAATTCCTTCATTTTTTTCCACTTATGTTGAATTTTGCCTGACACTTGGGTAACCAGATATGGGACAGATGTGGTCTGCTGGGAAGCCCATCTCAAAATTATAATTGTGTGTGCTTATTAATCCAAAAGGATATCCAAAATGTAGACGTAAATAGAGTATGGGATAATTAATTCAATCTAGCAAATATATATGGAGGACCTATTACATATATACATATACATATGTGGTGGTGTTCTGGATGTTAAGAATAAGTAGATGGGTCCAGCATATCTCTCCCTCCAAGGAGATGAGAATTAAGAAAATAGGTATGCCAAGGAGAAGGAGCAGAGGAGGGCAAATGAGACCCATGCACACGATCATTTTAACCAGGACATATTTATGAAGCATTGGTCTAGGTACTATGAATACAAAATTGAAGCAGACAGAGTTGCTGGCCTTAAGGAGCTTATAGTTTACTTAGGGGTGCCAATATGCAATAAATCCAACAGAATATCACAGGCATTATCACAGAGAACTATGTATAGATCTTCACGCCTAAGTCTTTATCACATACCTCTAACTCCAGGTATATATATTTGACTGTCTACCTGAGATCTCCGGGGAGACATTTAGTGTGCAACTCAGAATTAATATGGAAATGGAACTACTCATTCCCCGCCAAAAGATGCTTCTCCTGCTGGACTCCACAGGGCAGGAAAGAGCCCTCCCCACCTCTCAGTTGCTCAAGCAAACACCTTGAAGTCATTCTTAACTCTCTCTTCCCTTGGTCAATGCATCGTGTGTGTGTGTGTGTGTGTGTGTGTGTGTGTGTGTGTCTACCTCCTTCCCATCTACTCCTTCAGTATATCCACTGGCTCTCCTTGCAGGATATATCCTGAATTGAAGCATCTCTCACCACCTCCACCGGTCCACATCACGACCATCTTCTGGATAACTACAAAGCCTCCTGCCTGGCCTCTTTGTCCCTGCCCGTGCTCAGTTACAGACTACTGTCAGCACAGAGATGCAGTCATTTTTTAAAAAGCCTAAGTCAGATTACATTAGCGTTCCCCTTAAAATTCCCCAATATTCCCTGAGAAAAACCCAAGCTTCCTCCAAGTTCCATAGCCCTGTCATCTCGTGTCCTACAATTCTCTACCCCACTCACATCTTTCTACACTGGCCACCTTGTTGATCTTTTTAAGTGTTAAATGCATACTTGCCACTGGGCTTTTGAGACCACAGGGCTCCCTGCTTAGCATGATATTCTTTCAGTTGCCCAAATGGCTTGTTGTCTTACTTCATTCTGGCTCCTGTTCAAATGTCACCTTATGGGTGAGACTTGCCGTGACCATCCTCTATCATATGGCATTCCCTCCAGGAAGTCTCTCAATTTCCTTCATGTTATTCCCTACCCTGAATCACAAAAGTATATACCATATATTTAATTGTTTTTATTTGTCTTTATCTCTGTACTAGATTGCCATCTCCAAGAGACTAGAGACCATGTTGCATTCAGTACTATATCTTTAATGATGGAACAAGTGTGTGATATATGGTGTTAATAAATATTTACTGAAAGAGCAAATGTAAGGTAGTTCCAGAAATTCTACATAAATTTCAAGTCGATCAGGAAAGTATACACACAGAAATTGATATCTGAATCGTGTCTTAAAAAATTTTATATTTCCCAGGTAGACAAGATCGAGAACAGCCTGCCAAGCAAAGCAATCAGCATGCACAAAGGCATTGATGACATGAGCCAGCTTGGTCGGTTCTCAGAATGTCAATCAATTCAGTATGTCCAAAGATACTATGTGAGGGAAAGAAGAGAGAAACAGGCAGATCCAGAGCTTGAAGAAGCGTTCATGTCATTCTCAGGACTTTGGACTGAGACTGATGAAGAAGCAACATCGAAGAGTTTTAAGCAATAATGAGATGTGTTCAGCTATGCATTTTTGAAAGGCAACAGGGGGTAGGATGGATAGGTAGGCATAAGACTCAAAAAAAGGAGTTATGTTGGAAGACCATTGCAACTATTGAGTTATAAAGCTGTAGTAGCAGTAGGCATGGTAAGTGTATAAAAATATTAAAGAAGGAGAGTTGGTTTCAACAGTACATTAAAGAATTATTCACCATGATAGGGGTTCCTGGGTGGCTCAGTTGGTTAAACATCCAACTTCAGCTCAGGTCATGATTTCGCTGGTCATGGGTTCGAGCCTTGTGTCGGGTTCTGTCCTGACAGCTCAGAGCCTGGAGCCTACTTCAGATTCTGTGTCTCCCTCTCTCTCTGCTTGTCCCTCACTTGCACTCTGTCTCTCTCTCAAAAATTAATGAACGTTAAAAAAAAGAATTATACACCACAATCAAGTGGAATTTATTCCTAGGCTGCAGCCTGGTTCAGTATTTGCAAATCAATCAACATGATACACCACATCAATAAAAGAAAAGATAAGAACAATATGATCTTGTCAATAGACACAGAAAAAGCATGTGACAAAATACAGCATTCCTTCTTGATAAAAACCCTCAAAAAAGTAGGGATAGATGGAATACACCTGAACATCATGAAAGACACATAGCTAATATCATCCTCAATGGGGAAAAACTGAGAGCATTTCCGTGATGATCAGGAACAAGACAATATGTCCATAATCACCATTACTATTTAACATAGTTCTGGAAGTCTTAGCCTCAGCAATCAGACAACAAAAAGAAATAAAAGGCACCCAAATTGGCAAGGAAAAAGTCAAACTTTCACTATTTCCAGATGACATGATACTCTAATGTAGAAAACCCGAAACACTCCACAAAAATTTCCTAGAACTAATACATGAATTCAGCAAAGTCATAGGATATAAAACCAATGTGCAGAAATCTGTTGCATTTCTATACACTCATAACAAAGCATCAGAAAAAGAAATCAAGGAATGATCTCATTTGCAATTGCACCAAAAACAACAAGATACCCAGGAATAAACCGAACTGAAGAAGTAAGAGATCTGTAGTTATAAAAACTATAGAACACTTATGAAAGAAATTGGAGAGGACACAAAGAAATGGAAGAACATTCTATGCTCATGGACTGGAAGAACAAACATTGTTAGAATGTCTATACCACCTGAAGCAATCTGTACACTTAATGAAATCTCTACCAAAATAACACCAGCATTTTTCACAGAGCTAGAACACACAATCCTAAAATTTGTATGGAACCACAGAAGGCCCCGAATAGCCAAAACTATCCTGAAAAAGAAAAACAAAACTGAAGCATCACAATTATGAATTTCAAGCTATATAACAAATCTGTTGCCGTCAAGACAGTATGGTACTGGCACAAAAACAGACACGTAGATCAATGGAATAGAGTAGAATACCCAGAAATGGGCCCACAACTGTATGGTCAACTCATCTTTGACAAAGCAGGAAAGAATATCTAAAGGAAAAAAGTCTCTTCAACAGATGGTGCTCGGGAAACTGGAGCATGCAGAACTGACATGCAGAACAATAAAACCGGACCACTGTCTTAGACCATACACAAACATAAATTCAAGATGGACAAAAGATCTAAATGTGAGACAGGAAATCATCAAAATCTTAGAGAAGAACACAGTCAGCAATTTCTTTGACTTTGGCCAGAGCAACTTCTTATGAGACACATTGCTGAAGGCAAGGGAGACAAAGGAAACATGAACTATTGGGACTTCATCAAGATAAAAATCTGCTGCAAAGTGAAGGAAACAATCAACAAAACTAAAGGGCATCCTAATGGGAGAAGATATTTGCAAATGGTATATCTGATAAAGTGTTAGTATCCAAAATCTTATCAAACTCAACATGCAAGAACAAAACAAAACAAAATAAAACTCAGTTAAGAAATGGGCAGAAGACATGAATAGACACTTTTTCAGAGAAGACATCCAGTTGACTAACAGACACATGAAAAGATGCTAAACATCACTCATTATCAGGGAAATACAAATCAAAACCATGATGAGATGCTACCTAACACCTGTCAGAGTGGCTAAAATTAACAACACAAAAACAGCAGATGTTGGTAAGGATGTGGAGAAAGAGGAACCCTCTGGCACTGTTGGTGGGAATGCAAACTGGTGCAGCCACTCTGGAGAACAGTATGGAGGTTTCTCAAAAAACTAAAAAGAGAACTACCCTATGATCTAGCAATTGCAATACTAGGTATTTACACAAAGGATGCAAAAATGCAGATTCAAAAGGGTACATGCACCCCAATGTTTATAGCATCATTATCAACAGAAGCCAAACTATGGAGACAGCCCAAGTGCCCATTGACTGATGAATGGATAAAGGAGATGTGGCATACGTATACAAGAGAATATTACTCAGCCATCGAAAAGAATGAAATCTTAACATTTGCAATGATGTGGATGGAACTAGAATGTATTATGCTATGCGAAATAGTAAATCAGAGAAAGACAAATATCATATGATTTCACTCATATGTGGAATTTATGAAAGAAAGCAGATGAACATATGGGACAGCGGGGAGGGAAGAGAGGGAGACAAACCACAAGAGACTGTTAATGATGGAGAACAAACAGGTTGACAGAGGAATTAGGTGGGAGATGATCTAGATGGGTGATGCGTCCTAAGGAGGGTACCTGTTGTGATGAGCAATGGGTGTTGTGTGTAAGTGATGAATCACTGAATGCTACTCCTGAAACCAATATGGCACTGTTTGTTAACTCACTAAAATTTAAAAGAAAAGAAGAGTTGGTTGTGAGCAAGCCAGGAAGACTGAGAGAAAGAATACATCAAGATGTCGCTTAGATATCCATCTTGGGTAACTGGGTAGGTGGTAATGTCATATGTTAATATTACGAATGCATTAATAAGAAGGGTTTTGAGGGGAGATATAAACTGCTAGGATATTAAGCAGAGAACAAGGCACAGTCAAATGAGTAATTAAGAGGAATTTAGTAGAGAGCCAATTACAGAATTATGTGCAGGGCTTAGGGAAGCCAACAAGGAGTAGTGCCTTATCCCAGGGCAACAGAGGCTATTACAGAGGGACTGGTCACTAGAAGCCAGAAGTTCTCCTTAGTAGGAACTAATCCTTACGTAGAACAATGAAAAACTAGAGGAATATACACTCGGAATTCACTCTTTCTTCTAGTCCTCTGGACCCCTGCTGGGGATTTCTATTGGGTAAACCCAACAAGAAGACAGAAAGTGAAGATGCCCATTAATATAACCCATAGAAGTAAGCCTCTCTGGACACAGAGTAAAGGATGGAGAGCAGTTTCAATGGGAAAAAGAAAATATTCAGTCCACTTCTTTTGCCCCTCAGCATCTACTCTTGTTTTTTGGATGAAAACTACTGTGATCCCAGAACAGGAGACACATAAAATCCTATTGGATGCTGTTTCCTTTCAGATATATACTGAGTCCTACTTCTATACTCTCAGTCATCCTGCCATCAAAAACTTAACACATTAGTTACTCTCAATACTCTCCATATAAGGTGTAATATAGCAGGGGCGAAGAGAATCAACTAATATAAAACACAGTTCTACTTGCAAAGATGGTCAAGAGACCCAGTGGATAATCATACCAACATTCTTTTACCACCCATCTCATAGTTCCTTACATGCAACTTGTTCTGACAGGGTGTAGCTGAACCTTCACTTTTTGTGGGTTATGATTGCTCGGTCATCCTATGTTTATTGGGATGCCATGGTTTTCCTTTTATCAGAGCTGTTGGGCAAGAAAGCAGCACTCGGAGACGACACAGTGAATCCACCAAGTTCTAAGCTTAGCCTTTTCTGCCCCCAGGGTTCATCAAGGCAGGACAGTGGGAGAAAAAGGCTAAGATCTATAGGGTGACTTATCTTGACAATGAGATTATTGAAAGCCTCTGAAGTAGATACTGCCTGGTATCTAGGGATATTTACATATTTACACACAATTACATTTACATACAATTACATACAAATTTACATGCAAATATTTACATACCCTGTGCCTGTGCCCATTCCAAAAGCTCATTCACTTACCACTTGCCCCAGAACTTCCTGTACAAAATTTTCAACTTGACAGGTCCTTATCCAGGAGGTCAACTCATCAGCCACCTTCCATGAATTAATGTAGATCCATAGCAGATCACCCCTCCTCCCACGGGAAGTGGACAACTAGATATAGGGTATGGATTTAGGCCTTCTGGGAGACTTTCCCTTCAGCATGATCATTCAGGGACTGCCCTGCATAAGACTATAATGTACACGCTATGCAGATAACATCTGTAAACCAGGGTCACATTATTTCCTCCTCCATTGGCTGGTCATAAGAAACTTCCATGTGGCCATGGGTATGGGTCAAGGCAGAAGTTACAAAGTAGTAGGAGCAGGTAGGAGTCTGAACTGCCTGCTTATTATACAGCGTATTTGTACTTTCCGGACCCACTCGGGTCCAGTTTTGTGTATACAATCTTTATTTTACAATGGGATGCTACCATTCGATGGATCAGATAATACCCAGTTCATTAGGAGAAGTTAGAATTGGGTGGTCATTTCATTTGTCATGATCAGGCATAATCAGGAGCTCTTTTCAAATGGAGAATTGTTGGCAGAGAGAACATGTCCATACTCTAAAACCTAGAACTTGTTCTGTGAATGTTCTCTTGAGGTTTTCCAGAACTTTCTGAGAACCAGTTATTTCCAACACTATTGGATGTAGTGGGGCATATGACCCAAGTGCCAGAACAGCTTGCAGTGCGGCATGAACCTGCTTCAGAGCCTTCTCTTCTGATCCGTTCGAAACCAATGTCCTTGTGGGTTACCTGATAAATGGATTGGAGCAGCATGCTTCACTATGCTATATGCTGCCTTTATAATTCAAAGAAAACTATCCATCATGTGCTTTTTTCTTTAGTGAGTGGTGTAAGGGAATATCCTAAGGGTCCCTAAAATTAGACCCCTAGAAACTTCACCAGTATATTCAAGGCCCTGAAATTTTGTGGTTATTTTCACTCTTGTGTTTTATGAAGTTATCTAGGGTTCTAGAAGAAAAAATAGTGGGAAATAATATGCATTCACATGGCAGAGACAGCGGCCTACTATTGTTTAACTGTTTTACTTTGGGCCATGTCAGTTCCTTGTCATAATATAGTCCAAATGGAACCTGATACTTGATTTGCCTCAAAACATCATGCTGGCACCAACATTCGGTGTCTTTATGCCTATTGGACCTGGTTGGCAGGAAATTGCAAGAACCTTAGATGACTTAGTTTAAAAATATGTTCTGGGGGTGCCTGAGTGCCTCAGTCAGTTAAGCATCCAAATCCTGATTTTGGCTCAGGTCACGATTTCACGGTCACGGGATTAAGCCCCAAACTGAGCATGGAGACTTTTTGGGATTCTATTTCTCTCTCTCTTTCTCTCTCTCTCCCCTTCCCCCACTAGCTCTATCTCAAAATAAATAAACTTAAAAAAGAAATATATATATATAAATAAAAAATATATATTTATATGTATATAAATATATATTTATATAAATATACAAATATATATAAATAAATATAAATATATTTATATAAATATAAAAATAAATAAATATATATAAATATAAACACATATATATAAAATAAATATATATATGTATATATATATTTATATGTATATATTCTGGATAAAATACAAGTTCTTTGTCAGATAGATGTATTATGAATATTCTCGTCTTGGCTCTTCCCTGTTATTCACTTTCTTAATGTATCTTGTGCTGAACAGAGTTTTAAATTTTGACAAAATTTTATTTATCTTTTTTTTTCTATTATGGTTAAAATTTTGTGTATTCTAAGAAACTTTTACTTACTACCTCCCCCTTCCTTTTTATTTTTAGTCCCTAGAATACTCTATGTAAGATGGTATTATTCTAACCCTTAATAGTTTGAGAAATTCAAAGATGAGGCCATCTGGACCTAGATTTTCTTATGAGAAGGCTTTTTTTTAAAAATGTTTATTTATTTATTTTGGGGGGCGGGGAGGGACAGAGAGAGAATCTCAAGTCGGCTCTGCACTGTCAGCACAAGAGCCTGATGTGAGGCTTGATCTCATTAACTGTTAGATCATGACCTGAACCGAATTCAAGAGTCAAATGTTTAACAGACTGAACCACCAGGAGCCCCAGTAAATGAAAAAATAATAAATAAATAAACAAACAAACAAACAAACAAATAAATAATTCAAGCTTTCCAATAGGTATAAAACATTCATATTTTCTCTTTGTTCTTCTGTAAGGTTTATTTTTTGAGGATTTTTATATATTTCATTCAAATTAGCACATTATCTTCATAAAATATGTGACATTTTCTTATTTTTTAGATGCCTCTAAGATCTTAACTAATATTCATTTTTCATCACTGATTGTTGTAATTTGTGTTTTCTCTTTTCCTTGATCATTTTTATTAGGGGCTTATTAATTTTATTGTACCCCCCCCAAAGAACCAGTTTTAGCTTTGTTGATTTTCTCAACTGTTGGTTTCTTTTCTATGTATTCTTACTTGCCAGCATCTTTTTTATTTCTTTCCTTCTACTTTCCTAATCTTGAGTTTGCTATTATTTTTATAGTTTCTTGAGATGGAAACTTAAATTTTCACCTTTTTTTTCTAATATATGTACTTCAGGGAGTTCTTTTCCTCCATGAATTGCCTTAGCGGGATTTCCATAAGTTTGCTGTGTTGTATCTTTGTTACCATTTTCTTAACATGTTTTGTAATTTCCATTTCGATCTCTTCTAATTGACCCGTGAATAATTTAGAAACATATGTTTAATTTCCATGCATTAAAATATTTCTATTTGTCCTTTTGCTATTGATGTCTGGTTTAATTCCATTAGGGTGAGGAAACACAATCAGAGTGGTTTCAATCTTTTGAAGTTTGTTGATGCTTTCTTTATAACCCAGCATATGGCCAGTTTTAGAAAATGTTCTTGTGTCTTTAAAGTTTTAATCATTTTTGAATACAATATTCTCTATTGTCAATCAAATCAACCTAGTTGACATTCTTATCCACATAATCTGTATCTTTACTCATTTTTTTTGTTTGCTTTTTCTATTGTGCATTGAAAGAGGAGACTTAGTATTTCACTAAGATTTAAGATTTGTGTTTTTCACCTTTTAACTTTTGTCTTTTTGCTTTATATATTTTGAAGAAATTTTTGATATTCATGTATCAAAGTGTTGTGATTTCTTCCTGATAGATTTGGCATTATCATGGTAAAATGTCTTTCTATCTTTAGTAATGTTTTTTGTCTTAAAATATAACGTATCTGATATTAGTATAGATTCACTAGCTTTCTTTATTTTATTTTATTTTATTTTTTATTTATTTTATTTATTTTTTTATTTATTTTTTATTTATTTTTTAAATTTTCTTTGAGAGAGAGATTGTGCATGTGCACAAGTGGGAGAAGGGCAGAGGGAGAGGGAGAGAGAGAATCTTAAGCAGGCTCCAGGCCCAGCACAGGGTCCGATGTGGGGCTTGATCTAATGACCGTGAGGTCATGACCTGAGCTGAAATCAGGAGTTGAAGGTTCATTGTGTATCTTTTTCCATTCTTTTTCTTCAAACTTCATGCTCTCCTAAGCATTATAGTTTTTCATTGAGTCTAACAATAATATGCTTTTACTAGTAGTATTTAGTTCATTTATGTTTTACATAATTATGGATATATTAGGGTTTATATTGACTACCTTTTGTTTTCCATTTGATCTATTTATATTTCTCTTTTGTTCTTCTTTTCTTACTTTCTTTTGAGGTAATCAATTATTTATTATCTATTTTTTCCTTCTATTAACTTGTTAGTTTTAAATTATTATTATGTTAGTGACTATAATAGGCATTCTTGGCTTATTACACTATTAATATAAATGATAACTTTTACCACTTTCTTGACATTTCTAGAAGCCTTTATATTCCACTTACTTCCAATCACTGTTACATACCATTGCCATGCATTTCTAGTTCTGCATATAATTTATGTTCTGTCCACATTAAGATTATTGTTTTGTACTATCAGATTTAAATTTCCATATATTTTTCCATTACATGATTCTTTATTTCCTCCAATATTTCCATGGTTCCATCTGTAATCATTTTTCTTCAAACTGAAGGGTTGGGCTCTATATTCTTTAGTTATTCCTTTAGTACAGTCTATTTTTGACTAATTCTCGAACTCTGTCTAAAAACATATGTATTCCACTTTCATTTTTGAAGGATGTTTTTACTGGATATAAATTCTATGTTTTTATTGGATATAAATTGGTTCTTGATTTTTTTCAACCCTTGGAAAATGTTATTCACCGCCCCTGGCTTCCATCACTTCTGTTGAGACACTGCGTTACTGTTGTTCCTGTAAAGGTAATGTGCTTACATTTCCTCTAGTTGTTTTTAAGACTTTTATTTTAAGCAATTTGACTACAATTTGCCTAAGTTCTCTCTGTGTTCATCCTGTTTTTCAGTTTTCAGTTTTAAAGTTTTTCAGTTTTGGAATATCCACAGCTTCTTTTTTACAGATTTATCTATTAAAATTTTCCATACTTTCATCTACTTTGTTCTTCCTGTTCTATTTCCTCTAGCATAATAATCTTAGCTTTACTAAAAGCCTCATCTGCTAACTCCAATATATTGATCATCTGTGGACCTGCATCTATTATATTATTTTTCTGTTGTTTATCAGTCAGCTTTATTTCTTTGCATGATTAGTAACTTTGATTTTTTTTTCCAGATACCACATACTAAGGAACCATTCCAGAAGATGTTTTCTAGAATGTTCCTTTTTTTCCTCTCTTAGGCAAACAAAGTGAGGTTCTGATCAACTCAGTTCAGTCAGAAATTGAGCTGGGGCACTGCTGGGTTGCAGTGTAGTGAGAATCATCTCCTCTGGCTTACTTCTGCCCTCAGGACATGGACCTCTGATCTTCTAACTGAAAGCCTGAAGAGTCTCCATTTGCTCTTGGATTAAGAGATCCAAACCTTCCCTGCTTGGGTTCCAGCTTCATGCGTCCTCAGACTCCGGCAGATGTCTTGTAGTAAGGTCAATGCTATCCCAGCAGTTTTTTTGTTTCCCAAGCACACAAGACTGTGAGAGGTTTTACTCTGTCTTTTAAAATCTTCCGTCCTAGTTCTCCTCTTCCACAAAGCAGCGGAACCCGGGAAATGTTCCATGGGAATCCAGTGGTGCATTTAGGTCCCTGTGAGTTTTCATCTGGACACACCAGCTCTGCGGCTTTGCTGGTTTCCTTTCCCCTATAGAGTCTCTTTGCTTGGTGAAATCCAATGCTCAACCTATGCCCATAGTTAAGAAATGTCCTTAAGGCTTAAAAAAAAAAAAAAAGAGCTGGATGCTATCTGTGTTCTTCAGAAACATTTTCCCTTACTAAAAATTAGTATATCTAGTTCTTCTTGTTTCTGAAGTTTCCTGGTATCTTTTTAAAATATGATGTTTTTGTAATGAATCCAGATTTTCTTCTAGTGGAAGCATTAGTCTATATCCAACCTGAAAGCAGAAGTCTTGCTTATTTAATTTTGTATAAATCTTCATGGTGTAGCTTGGAATCTCTAAGAGGAAACTTTGTCACTGCTACCATTTATGATTCATTATTTTTCATATATTTTTAATAGGCATTGAACCAGAATATCTGAATATTGCAATCAAAATTCAGTGTTACAGTTCTTAAATCATTACGGTACTGGTGCGTCAATGGACAAATCAGTGCATCATAATGGAAAGAGAGAAATAAGAGATATCCACATTTAGTATGTGATAAAGCTAGCATTTTGAATTCATGAGAAAAATAAATGGCTTATTAAGCAATGATGTCGAGACAACTACAAAATATTTAGAGGAAGAAAGTAAAGTTTTTTCTTTTAATGTTTATTTATTTTTGAGACAAAGAGAGACAGAGCATGAGTGGGGGAGGGGCAGAGAGAGAGGGAGACACCAAATCCAAAGCAGGCTCCAGGCTCCGAGCTGCCAGTGCAGAGCCCGATGGGGGGCTTGAGCCCATGAACCGGGAGATTCTGGCCCGAGCCAAAGTCAGACACTTAACCAACTGAGCAACCCAGAAGCCCCAAAAGTAAAGTTTTATCTATGCTTTATACCTTATATCAAAATAAATTCCAGGCTGATCACAGATCTAAACATAAAAAAAAAAATAAAAGTATAAAATACTAAAAGAAAACAGGAGATTAAAAAAATATATATAATCATTAGGATAAAGAAGACCTAAGTATAAGTCAAAAGCCATATTGAATTCAAACCCTTAAAGGGAAATATTAACAAATTTGAACATTTTTTGTGTAGTAAAACCATAAGAATCTAAGTCTCAAAATGAACAATGAATTAAGAGCATTCATAACTCATATGAGGCAAAAGACTAAATCTCCTGGTATATAAACTCCTGTAAATCAATATGACGAAGACCAACAACCAAATAAGAAAATTGGACAAAAAATACAAATAATTGTCAGTGCAGATTCTTCAACACATGAAAAGATTCCTATCTTCACTTGCAATGAAAAGAATGCAAATATAATCTTCATTGACATGCCGTTTTCAACGTTCAAGTCCACGAGTCTCAACCAGTTTACTTACATACAATCTGGTGAAGATGTCAGAAAATAAGCACTTTATTATGTGGGTGAGTGTAAACCAGTACAACTTCTATGAAGAGCAATTATCAAGATCATTTTCTCTTTTAACAAATATGTATTACTATACCACTATGTTATTGGGACAATGGATATTCTGAGAGACCTCATGGATTAGCCAGCACAGAAAACAATAATTAAATGAGTATCTATAATAAAAGGTAATAAACTTAAAGAAAGGACCATAATTGGATACCACAGCAACATGAGGATAAGTATTCCAAAAGAAATGACATGTAAGTTGAATTCTGAAAAGAGGGAATTAGTTGAATATGCAAATCTCTTCCTACCCTCCTCTGCCTTGCTGTGTATGGGATGGATTCAGACCTCTTCTCCTGTGGCTTCAATGTGAATTCAGCCAATGAGAAGCACTGTGGGATTGTGGATTTTGGGAGGAGGGAAAGGCTTGGTATTGACCCCTTCTTCCTTTTTTTTTTTCATTAGGGTCTCAAGCAATGGCTGTATCTCCTCAATGACTCCAGGTCCCACAAGATATTCTCTCTCTCTCTCCATGCCCCAGCTTCTGCTCCGAGTCTAACATCTACCTGAATTCTGGAATCAAATAACATGATCTTATCTCTTTATCCCTCCATGCCAAAGAAGGGTAACTATTTCTTGTTCTTGGCAATCTGAGTTGTATCACCTCCCTTGTTTGCTTTCTCGGTTCTTCAGTCATCTATGTGACCAGTTCCCTTTACTAACTTACTTTCTGTCTGAAACTACAGTGGTTTCCATTTTCCTGAGTGGACCTTGACTGAAACATGAGATAAGGAGCGCTAGTGCTCCAGGAAGAGAGAATAGCATATCCTAAAAGCAAGTTTAGCTGAAGAAGAAGAAAGAAAGAAATATGATGGAGAGATGGGACAGAAAAAGGAAGTGGTGTGATTGAAGATCAAGCGTTTGCAGGTGAGGCAATCCATTGATGAGATTTTTTTGGAAGGGTCACCCTGGGGGGGGGGGGTCACACTGAAAGTAGGAGTGCAGTCAGGAGACTGCAGTAGAAATCTAGGCCAATGATAATGGCAGCCTGAATGAAAACAGTGGCAATGGGAATAGAGAGTGAATGACCTGGAAGGATATTTAGAAATAAGGATGGGTAGAGTTTGTTGGTTATTTGGGTGGAAAGAGAGACAGAAAGGAATGAAGAACCACTGCCTTTTATTTCTCCATTAATTCCTCATTTGATTGCATAAAGGATGTTACAGAATAGACATTTTTTCCAGTACTTTCATTTAGGGGCTCCCCAATGAGTTCTTAGTATGCTGCTCTAGTAAAACAGGTGAAGCATTAGGGTATTTCCACATATATCTTTATGTCTTTGACACCTGGGCTTGTGAGAGAGTTTATCACAATACTTCAGGTCATTGACCTGAATTAGGTTAGTGCTACTGTGCCAGAGATAAATGAAGCCTCTGTTTGGCCCATTGGTCTATTGAGGTTGGTCATACAAAGGAATCCTTGTACAACCCAGACAAATCCGTAATAAGGAAAATGCCAAAGTCACTACTACAAAGTTCAATTAAGAAAAAAATGTATTGCTATGTGTTCAAACCAGTTTATAATCATTTATTGAACTTATTCTGGGAAATTGAAGTAAAATGTAAAAAAAATAAAAACACAAGTAGATAAGAGTTATTCACAGTTCAGTTAAGAAAGGAAGGAAAAGGAGCACTCTAAAGAGAATGGGCTATAAATCTTCATCAAGCCTCTAAAGTTTGAAAGTTGAAGGTCTGTTGTTTACAATTTGTCTCCCTCTCGCAATGAACTGTTAGAAAGAGGTAGTTTGGAAGGGTGAAGGAAGGACAGGGAGGAGTGGTCAGGAACCACAGAAATCCTGACTCTCCACTGTAAATCACCATCCTGAAGGCCAATTGAGGGTCTAGTCCACTTCCTGTGCTGACAGTACAGTGGGGGCAATTAAGAACTCAACTCTGGGGTCAAGATGTCTGAGATCAAATCCTGATTTCATATCCTGGTGGTCATATCATTACTACCACTAGAGGAGCAGGTTATTTAATGTCTCTATTCCTTAGTATTCTCATCTATAAAATGGGATATTCATAGAAAGATTAGAAAACAATTCCATTTACAATAGCACCAAGAAGAATAAAGATGAATAAACTTAACCAAAGAGGAAAAGACTTGTAGACTAAAAAGTATAAAACATTTTGAAAGAAATTGAAGACACCAATAAATGGAAAGATGTCCTGTGTTCATGGATTGGAAGACAAAATACTGTTAAGATGTCAGCACTGCACAAAGTGACCTACAAATTTAATATGACCCCCATTAAATTCCCAGTAGCATTTTTTTGCAGAAATATAAAAAATTATCCTGAAATTCATATGAATTCTCAAGGGATCCCAAATGGCCAAAACAATTTTTGAAAAAGAACAAAGCTGGAGATCTCACCTTTCCTGACTTCAAAACGTCACCACAAAGCTATAGTTATCAAAAGAGTGTGGTATTGGTGTAAAGACAGTCATTTAAAGCAATGGAATTGAGTAGAAAGCCTAGAAATAATCCTTGGAATAAAAGGACAAATGATTTTTGACAAGAGTACCAAGGCCATTCCATGGGGAAAGGACAATCTCTTCGACAACTGATGTTGGTGAAACTAAATAGCCACATGCAAAAGGATGAAGTCGGGCCCTTACCTTGTATCATATACAAAAACTAACTTCAAATGGGTCAAACACCTCAATGTTAAGAGTTCAAACTATAAAGCTGTTAGAAGAATAGCAAGATTAAATGCATGTAAAGCTCCTAGAGCCAGCAACGCCTGGCTCTAAGTAAATGACACAACCTCTACCTAGCTCCTGTATGATTGGCTCCATGGGGCAAAGAGTGGGATGTTGATTTAGCAGTGCAGCTGAGGGAGGGCTTATTCCCTACACTCACTGAACACAAAACCAAACAACTGAAAAAAAATGGAGAAGTCTAAAGGCACAGGGACCACTGAAATCACAGACTCTAACATTGAATCAAATTTTGTAGTTCATGCTATTAGTGGTGGGACACTTCTCAACATCTGAGGAAATTCTGGTGAAGGCAAAGTTGCTTTCACCCCACGAGGCAACCTACTACTTCTTTTGCACTCTGGTTTCTTGTCTGTTTACTTATGCTTATCTGTCTCATTAAAGCAGCTACTATTTGGTATAGTTCTACTCTTTCTCTCTCAAGACCATTTTAACATGAATCGGAAGATATTTATCGTAAATCTTTTGACAGACAACAGACATCCTCCCAGTCACAGACGGAAGGAGATGGACTGAGCTAAAAACAGATCATGACTATGTGAAAAAGCTGCTAATAAAGATTCTAACACAACGGGCTTACTTTATTGAGGGTAGAAGGAAAATAATAGTCCCCTTGCGTTCTATATATTTCATAAAATATACAGAGCGTTAGATGAATAAGTGATTGCCTGGTGGGTAAATTAACGCATGAAGAACATCTAGCATGAAGGCTCTAAAACCATATACAAAAATCAATCATTTACATTCCAAGTATAGAAAAGAACATTAAATAAGACAGGTCTTAATATATTTGTTTAATTGCTCAAAAGATTATTGTTGGAAATAGTCATTCCTTTTTAAACTTGTAAATGAAACTCTCTGTTTCTATAAAGGATATGAAATGGCCAGAAAAAGAATTGATCATTGATTATATATATATGTACACACACACACACACACACACACACACACACACACTCACACACACACACACACACACACACATATATATCTATATATATCTTGCTTTAAAGGTGAAAACTAAGATAGATGTATAGAAACTAAAGTGATACAGACATGGACTTAAATTAAGGAAGACCTGTTTTAAAATTAGAACCAACACTCCTGTATCCCTTGGGTAAAGGGATAGAGGAGTGCTGATGCATAGGGGCACTTGTACCCCAATGTTTATAGCAGCACTTTCGACAATAGCCAAATTATGGAAAGAGCCTAAATGTCCATCAACTGATGAATGGATAAAGAAATTGTGGTTTACATGCACAATGGAATACTACTTGGCAATGAGAAAGAATGAAATATGGCCTTTTGTAGCAACGTGGATGGAACTGGAAAGTGTTATGTTAAGTGAAATAAGTCATACAGAGAAAGACAGATACCATACGTTTTCACTCTTATGTGGATCCTGAGAAACTTAACAGAAGACCAGGGGGGAGGGGAAGGGGAAAAAAGTTACAGAGAG
Organism: Felis catus; assembly: GCF_018350175.1. Lineage (NCBI taxonomy): Eukaryota > Metazoa > Chordata > Mammalia > Carnivora > Felidae > Felis > Felis catus. The sequence continues at coordinate 16,423,973 of NC_058372.1, forward strand.
GGAAGGAGTCAAACCATAAGAGATGCTTAAAACCTGAGAATAAACTGAGGGTTGATGGGGGGGGGGATGGAGGGGAAAGTGGGTGATGGGCATGGAAGAGGTAACCTATTGGGATGAGCACTGGGTGTTGTATGAAAACCAATTTGACAATAAATTTCATATTTAAAAAAAAAGAAAATAAAAAGAAGGGATTTGTTGTGTCAAAAACTGGAGAGGCATACACTGACAGTGAAACAAAAAAAAAAAAATTACACTGTAAGAAAAAAAAAAAACCTTTGTTTTTGGAAAACACACACTCAGGTACTTAAGTGATAAAAACAAAAATAGAACCAACAAAGAATGACTTTCCCCGATGTTCTGAGTTCTGCATTCTTCACCAGGCCTAGAGGATGCTCTGTAAGGAGGCTTGCATTAGGTGAGACCCATCCATTTGGTATTCAGTGCTGAGACCCTGTGACTTCTATGATCTCTCGAGGCAGCTTCTTCTTCTGTGCTAGCAATGTGAGATGTTGTAGGCTGATCAAACTCCTATTCTTCAAAGATTGTCCTGGATCCCGCAGCAGAATGAATTTCATTCTCTTTTCCTGGCATTTAGAACTGAATGGCTGAAGGACAAATAGAGAAACTTCCCTTGGAATACATCTGCTCTTACTGATTTATATTTTTGCTATAGAGATCTCTATAGGCTGTACTCACACAGAATATCTAAGCTCCAGGCCTTTTAGAGACTCCAGACCTTGGAAATGTGAGAGAGAGATGGACCATCTTACCAAAACTTTCCTTTTCCACATGTGGATCAGATTAAATAATACCGTGGCACTGATTCAGACAGTGTCGCCAAACTCACAGATTGTATGTATCCTGTCCCTAAATATCGCTCCAACATCTTCTTGCCATTTCCCTGTTTGTTGTTCTATAATGTGGAAAGGTAACATCACTAACAAACACTCACCAGCATATACACAGCCCATGGGTGTTCTCAGCACCAAGGAAAAGGTCAGTGGTAACAGCCAATTTTTCAAAATGAAAAACTAAATAAACACTTAAGGCAAACACAAAAATTCATTACCCTTCAAATGTGTATGCCTGAAACAGGCTTGAGATTCTGTCATGCCCCATTCAGGAAAATTAAAGAAAACATAATACATAAATCCCTTGTAGTAAATTTAGGAAAAGGAAGACTGTGTCACTGTGTAAAAAGGCCACCCCTGGGAAGAGAGATGATCTAGTTCTATCCGTCTCTCCTGCCTTCCCAACTTCAGGTTGTTTAAAGACTTTTAGGTGATCAACTAGTTCTTTTGTGTCTTAGTTCTCTCAAGAGTAAGGGAGACGATAATATCCCTTTCCTCCCATTTTGTGAAACTGGATAAATTTTGTGCCTCTTAAGAGGCATCGAATCATAATAATAATCCCATCAAATAACTTTAGTTAGGCTCTTCATGGTCCTTTACCTGGAGCATCCACAGCCTTGGTATTACCTCTGACCTCTGGACCATCCATGAGAAATCAATACAACTTTCTGTTTTTCAAAAATTAAACGTAAAATGAGGGGTTGGGGACACCTGGATGGTATAGTCAGTTGAATGTGTGACTCTTGATTTTGGCTCAGGCTCTGTGCTGGGCGTGAAGCCTGCTTGACACATCCTCTCTCTCCCTCTCCTATCTCCCACCTCATACTCTCTCTAAAAAATAAAAAATGTAGGGGCGCCTGGGTGGCGCAGTCGGTTAAGCGTCCGACTTCAGCCAGGTCATGATCTCGCGGTCCGTGAGTTCGAGCCCCGTGTCAGGCTCTGGGCTGATGGCTCAGAGCCTGGAGCCTGTTTCCGATTCTGTGTCTCCCTCTCTCTCTGCCCCTCCCCCATTCATGCTCTGTCTCTCTCTGTCCCAAAAAAAATAAACATTGAAAAGAAAAAAAATTAAAAAAAAATAAATAAAAAATGTAGATAAACAAACAAACCAACAAATAAATAAAATGGGGAACAAAGAAGATTCTTGGTATACTCGCCATCTTACATCCCAGATTTGGGAAGGATGAGATGCTGCCCCTAGTGAGTTAAGGCTTCGATATGGTATCAGGTTAGTAATGAAACAGGCCCAAGGTCACCTCAGTTTCTGAGACATTTATGGCATTTCTCTGTTGATTATTCACCTTGGTGCTATCTTAGTGAGCTTCAATGACCTGAAAAGATAATACTGGCAAACTGACGATTCATTTTTTTTGTAGGAATGGGGTGAATTCTCTAGGCGATGCAGTAGATTTTCCTAGTGTTTTTCCTCAAGCTCTGCTTTTAGGAAGGGGTCTGAGTTTCTCGAGCTAGCCCATACTTTTTCAGTCAAAGCACATTTTAGAAAAAAAAGGGCCAGATAAGACACGCTCAAAGATACTGTCTTCTATCTCTTAGAAAACTTTGAACTATTCTCATCTCTGCTTCTTGTCTCACCTAAAATAGAAAAATAGATGAAATTGGACAGGGTCCCCTATTGTCATTCATCCAAAAAGTATCTCTCAGATCCTCTGTGCTAAATGCTGAGTGTAATTTATATACAACAAGATGGAGGTGGTTCCTGGCTTCTTGGCACTTAGACTAGTCAGAAGGACCATTGAGAAAACAAGAAATAGAGAATTATAGAGAAAGAGGGAACAGATTACTCCATATTGGGTGGTCAGGGAAAACCTGAAAAACCAAAGGATGAGAAGATATCTTTTCTGGGGATTTCCAGGGAGATGATTCTAGAGAAAAAAGGAAGAACCTATGTGAAAGCTCAAGGGAAGGAAAGTTTGACACGCCAAGGGATAAATGAGCTCATTTCTTGTTAGTCAAAGTTTGGTCTGAAGACCAGAAGCATCAGTGTTCCCTGGGAACTTTAAGAAAATGTAGAACGCCAGGCCCCACCTGGATCTACTGAATCAAAATCTGCATTTTTACCAAGATGTCTAGGGGACTCATTTTCATATTGAATTTGAGGAACGCTGTGAAAAACACTGGTTCCAACTTTGACTGCACATTGGGATCTGCTAGGAGCTTTAAAAAATTCTGCTGCCTTGGTTCCCTCCTCAGAGATGTATTTGATATGGCAGTAATATGAGCATCGGTATTATTTTTAAGCTCTCCAGGAGATTCTGAAATACAGCAAAATTTGAGAATCACTTGTATAAATTACAGCACCTGGCACGTAGTAGGCACTTGATAAACATTCATGAATCAAATGCTTGGCTCTTTATCTTTCCCAGAGATTCCCACAAAGTGACTGCAGGCAGATACAAACATTACCCTCCTTGAACTTAGTGCATTAGAAGAGCTACTCTCCCCAGCAAGATGAGGCCAAACCTTGAACCATATGGAAGAAGGGGTTCAAGGATGACTATTCCAGGGAGTCATTAAATTCTTCCATAGGCTGGATAACTATTAATTTGTACTTCTTTGTAAATTTGCTGGAGTCACAAGAGAACATCTATTTAGTGCCTGGGCATGGGTGAGGAAATGCAATCCTGAATTGAACTCAGTATAAAGACAGCATGATGTTCAGCTTTTCTGCCCAACTGGGGAGAGCAGAAAAAACCCTCTTCAGGGCAGTCTGGTAACATTCTTTATTAATGAGCTTGGAACAGAATGTCCCTACCCTGGCATTATCAGGGAAGACTTGAGGGAAGGGAGGTGTAAAGAGGGTACAGAATGTCATCAAGGGAAAGCTATGCATGACACAGAGCTGTGGGGAAGCCCCCTGGGTACTTCTTGCACCTGTGCATGGTAAGAAATATGCAGCCAATAATGCTTACATTAGAGAGAATAACAAGTCAAGGACAATTTGGTGACCAGAGCACAGTCAGCTTCCCATTGCCCAAGAGGGGTCCAGCAGCCAGAGAAAATTGTGAATGCACAGGGCAACCCCTGCACTCACCACAGGAGGTTGCAAAAGATTTTCAAGAGAAGAAAGCTCATTCATTTCCTCCTTGTTGGGGCCATAAGCTTTTAAGAGCTCTTTGAAACACTGCTGTTTCAGGTAAAGGACAGTCAAGGAAGTTGGGTAATAATGTAAATCGACATTGTGGAGAAAGGGAAAAGAAAGGAAATTTGGGTGACACAAATCTATTTTTAAGGCCTTTCTCAACTTTGTGGGAGAAACAAGAAGTTTCGATTGCGAATGTAAAAAAAGCAAGATCCTGACATAGAAGAGATACCAAAAGTCCCAGAAATAGCTGCATTAACGCTTTCACGCTGTTCAACAAACTACTGGGGAAGCGGAATCAACAGATTTCCAGTTCGGGGTTGCCCATTCCAGGGTGTAGATACTAAATAAGGTTGCCATGTTTTAAGGATCATAAAAAGGCATAGGTAAGGGGGGGTGGGGCACCTGGATGGCTCAGTTGGTTAAGCTTCCGACTTCAGTCAGGTCACGATCTTGCGGTTTGTGGGTTTGAGCCCCACATAGGTTTCTGTGCTGACAGCTCAGAGCCTGGAACCTGCTTCAGATTATGTGTCTCACCTTCTGTCTGCCCTCCCCCTGCTCATGCTCTTTCTCTCTCTTTCAAAAATAAATACACGTTAAAAAATTTTTTTAAAGGCATAGGTAAACTTGGGGTCTAAGTGAAGTCAAGGAATCACATGAATGAAAGAATATGTGAACATATGTCACTTCCCCAGAAATAAAAGTATTTGAAAACAGGAATATAAAAACCTAACATGAGCAGAGTACCAGGAAGAATGGCATATTCTTCGGGAGTAAATGATTTCTTATTATGCAAATAATTCATATCTAGTGTACTCGTTCTGTGGGTTTCTTAAGGAACTGGCACATCTAGTCTTTCCAGTGGCTGTGTGCATGTTGCTGCCAAACCATGAGCACAACCTGGTGAGGTACAACTCTTGGCCTATTCCACACCGGCACCCAAGTTGCTAAAAGGGATCAAAGGAAAACACGCTAATGGGCTCCCTGGTCCCACCTTCAACTCACGACCACAATGGACAAGGGACCACATCACGGCAAGGCAGGAGTTCCGTGTGTGCAGACCCCACCCCTTCTCCTGCTCTCCTTTATGACTATTTCCCGTCTCTCTCTCTTACTCAGCTCCCCGAGTTGATGCCTACTCTGTTTCTTATTTCAATTTCTTAAAGTAGCGATTAGAAGAGAAATTCCCCATTCTCCCACTGTCACACTACCCCACCCCTGGCAACTGTGCTCATCCATACATTCCGCTTTCTCTCCTTTCTCTATGGTTAAGCTGTCATTGCTGCCAACCAAGGCTAATTGCAACACTTATGCATTAGATCTCACCCTCTTTTGTTGCCCCAAGGAGGGAACTCTCTCCCATCACCATTTTTCATCATCGTCATCTTGGGTCAACTCTCATGAGTATGTGAACATGTTGTAGCATCCTCCATGTTTCTAGCTTCCCTTGCCCTCCCCCACCCCCATCTCCCTTCATGAGCACCTAATTTCTCTCTTCTCTTTAGAGCAAAACCCTTCAAAGAATTTTCAAAAGATTTGTTCTTGCTATATCTTTAGCACCCAGGACAGAATCTGGAACACAGCAGGTGCCCAAACCTTTGTCAAATGAGGGAATGGATGCATATATGACTATAGCCAACTTAGTATTTGCTGCAGTGGAAAAATATCAAATAAGACAAATCAGTTTTAACTATCAAAACAATTGTGTCACGAACATGCATAATTGCACAAAACTAAGAATCTAGTATATGGTGCTCATCGTGCTACACAGTTTGGTGGGAAGATGGTAATTGTCACTTATGCTTTCTTCAAGAAACCTAAAGAACAACAGGAAGGTAGTATGCAAATCATAGGGAGAAACCGGATAACACATTCCAAAAAAACATCATAGCAATTCACATCTGGAAAGATTTTAACAGCGTAAGTATTTATGGAGGTCTTGCTGTATTGTACTTTTAGCTAACATTTATTGGGCTCTTACAATATGCCAGACACAACATGCTAATACGAGTACTTCATGGGGATTAACTCATTCAAAGCTTACAAGAACATTATGAGATAAATACTAGTTTAAATTCCATTTTACAGAAGATAAACTGAGTCACAGGAGGTCAAGTAATGGACTGGCAATAACACCGCATGAAAATAGTGTAATTAGGGGTATCTGGGCAGCTTAGCTGATTGAGGGTCTGAATCTTTTTTGTTTTAATGTTTATTTATTATTGAGAAAGAGAGAGAGAGAGAGAGAGAGAGAGAGAGAGAGAGAAAGCATGAGCAGGGGTGGGGGCAGAGAGAAAGGGAGACACAGAATCTAAAGCAAACTCCAGGCTCTGAGTGGTCAGCACAGAGCCTGATGCAGGGCTCGAACTCATGAACTGTGAGATCATCACCTGAGCTGAAGTCGGACGCCAAACGATGGAACCACCCAGGCACCCCAAGAATCTGAATCTTGATTGCGGCTCAGCTCATGATCCCAGGATGGTGGGATCAAGTCCCTTGTCAGTCTCTGCACTGAGCATGGAGCCTGCTTAAGATTCTCTCTCTCTCTCTCTCTCTCTCTCTCTCTCTCTCTCTCTCTCTCTCCCTCTGCCCCTCTCCCCCACTTGCTCTTGCTCTCTCTCTCAAAATAAAAATGAAACAAATTTAAAAAATAGTGTAACTAGGTGAATAATAACACTACCAATGCACAGACTAAAAAGCAGGATGAAGTTAGACCTGTAGATCATCAAAACACCTATTTGTTTATTGCCTACTATAGTGCTATAGCAAACAAATCTTTAACAGAGTATGATACTTTTGTATGTGACCTCTACCTTCCAGGAAAGGTCAGAAATAGTATGTGAGGCCCTTAGACCACTGCTTCTCAAACTTGACTATGAATAGAGATCAACTGGGATCTTTTTAAATGCAGATTCTGATTCAGCAGGTCTTGCCTAGGAGGGCAGGAGGCTGCACTTCTCCAACTCCCAGGAGGTGTGGACTTTGCTGGTCCAGACTTAACTACTATGAGTCGCAAAGCCTTAAGCACCTATACATGAATGAAAATAAAATCTAGAGAAGTCACTCCAAATGAGGGAAGGTATCAGCTACAATGACAGCTAAGCTGCTTCTGCCCGTTTTGACCATGTATCAAGGGAAAAGTCGAGATTCTTGAAAATCTCTTTTCCAGTGAATAATTGTTGCCAACCTTTATGTCATCTATAGTTTCCTAAGAAAATTACTCAGAGATGAAATTGGCTTAATCTCCAGGCCTTTAAACTTATCTATTGTTCCCACTGGACCAACAGCTAGCTCTCAAAATACCTTTTCAGTTTATCTTTAACTCAGAAGCATGGGCCTTTTCCTGGTCTTTGGCTGGCTCCCTGCTTCCTCAGCCTAAACAGAAGCCTACCCTGCTGTGGTCACTTTTCCTGCCTGCTGCTAAAGGAATTTTAGGGAAACAAAAGCAATGAAGCAATGAGTCCACTTCCCCCACCCCCACCCCCTCCATTCCCCATCCAAGGAGCCCTTTTTGCTTTGAGATTCTGTTCCTAGACTCTACAGGTGAAGTTGCCCCAGGAGCAAAGCAATTCCTTTCCTCCTTAACAGACATGGTGAGATTAGAAGGTTAAGGTAGCCTGCCCTTCAGAGCATCTTACAAAGATTAACTAATCTGGACAACACACCCCTGGCAGATATCTACAGTTACAGAGGGAAGCTGTCCCAGGCAGTCAGGGGACTAGTATTTCTACAGGCAGGAGGAAGTTTCAAGGACAAATTGGACAATATGTCAGAATCCTGTGTGGGTAATACATGCGTGCATGTATATGTGTGTATATGCATAAGAAGTATAAATATAATATGTGACATATAATACGTAATACTTTATGAATGTATTTATATATATATATATTATATTTATGTATAAACACATGCTGTTATAGGCTGAGTTGGGTTACTCTAAGATTTATATATTGAAGTCCTATACCTCAGGAGAGAGGATCTTTAAAGAGATGACAAAGTTAAAAGAAATCCATAAGGATGGGCCCTAATACAATATGACTGGGGTTTTTCCAAGGGGAAATTAGGATATAGACGATGCACAGAGAAAGGACCATATGAGAACATAGGGAGAACGTGGCCATCTGCAAGGCAAAGAGAGAGCTCTAGGAAGAAACGAACCCTGCTGACAGCTTGGTCTCGACTTATAGCCTGAATTGTGAAGAAATAAATAAATACCACCCACTCTGTGATATTTTGTTATGGCAGCCGTAGCTAACTAATACATGCAAACACACATACACACACACACACACACACACACACACACACAGTGGCCACAAAGTCTGGAAAAGCAGACAAACACGTTGTAAAAGGTTTATTGTTATCACACTACAATAACTGATAAAATAATATTACCTAAGCCAAGGCTTTATGGCCACTCTCTATAGGTATAAACATGCACAAACATTTTGCCTTATCCTCGCACTGGGAGAGAGGAGGGGGTGTGAAGCAAATATAAAATGGACTGATTAGGCTGAGAAAGCACTTAGGAATGCTACTACACATTTTTCTGCCAGATGTGGGAGTGGAGAATAACTTCTCCAGAGTTAGTTTTCTTCTGATGGCCATTGGGTTCGCACTGACTTCGTTCTGCAAAGGGGCCCAAACACATGCCTCCACTTGGCCTTTAAGTAGACGCCCTTTGTTTTGCCTTGGACTTCTTCATGTTTTGTGAATGTTGTTCCCAGACACACTCCAGGGAAGTCGCAGACTGGGGGAGCGTGGTGCCTGTCTTGTGATGGTTAATCATTGCTAAGAATTTGTAAGTTCTTTGGCCACTACTAAGTGCAGAAACTGAAATGTAAAAGTGAAAACAAATCCCCCACCCTAAGAAAAGAGAAAGGAGAGTGAGAGAGAGGAAGAGAACCCAGCTTAGCCAACCCGATGCTGGAAAGTGGGTGACTGTCACAGGGGAAAGAAATAGTTCCTTTCTTCTGCTATAGCAGTGATTATAAAAATAGCAATGTCACTGCTTTATTAAATGAGGAAATCCAAAAATAAGTATTTTAGACTGAGTTAACAATTTACCATGGCATCTCAGGTCACTGGAAGGAAAGGAAAGGGTATTTGTACATTCAAAGAACATATTAAAGTATGGCCAGAGCTTTCCATAGCTCACCTCTGGTAAATTTTCACCCTCATCGTGTAAAGTAGATTTCATTATCCCTATTTTGTACCTGAAGAACTACGAGACATTAAGTACAGACATTGCTAGTTGAATGACCCACAGACATTACCAATCCTTTTCTCTCTTGCTGCCTTTCTTTATGGAAGACAGAGAAGGTAAACATACGCTTATCTACCTTCCTGCAGCCAGGGTAGCCTGCTTATGTGACGAAGTGCCAGTTAATGGGGTGTAAGCCTATGTGGAAGATTCCCAAATTTACATCTACAGTGTGGACTTTGAGTCTAAGTGCAGACTTATGTTTCCAATTGCCTATACAACATCCTACACCAGGGAGCCAATAAGACCGTCAATCCATCGTGTCCAATTTGTCCTTTCAGCCTTCCTGGTGTAGCCTCCCTCTGCCCATCTTTACCATTTAAGTAAATGCCTACTCGATTGTCCCCAGCATGCAAGCCTGCAAACTTAGTCATCACTGCCTCCCTTCTTCTCATGCTCCAACCATATCCAATCAATCTTCAGATTCTGCAACTCTATGCTTCTCCTTACCTCCACGGCGGCTGTCCTGCTCTGTCACCAGCAACTCTTGCTTTCAAGCATCTAAATGAATCTACATGCTTCCATCTTGTCCCCTCCTTCATGTAGTCTCAACACTGCACCCAGAGTGAGTCCATTAAAATGTAAATCATGTCGTTTCTCTGCTCACAATGGCCTCATAGCTTCCCATCTCACTCAGAGTAGAAGCAAAGTCATCACGGAAGCTCAGAAACCTCTACGGGTCCTGGCCTCCTTACCTGTTTTACCTTGTATCTCACCCTCTCCCCCTGGCTCACTCTGCTCCAGCCACACTGATCTCGCATTGGAACTTCACACTTGAGGGGTGCCTAGGTGGCTCAGTTGGTTAAACCTCAGCTCTTGGTTTCGGCTCAGGTCACGATCTTACAGCTCATGAGTTAGAGCCCTGCATTGGCTTCTGTGTTGATAGTGCAGACACTCCTTGGAATTCTCTCTTCCTCTCTCTCTCTGCCCCTTCTGCACGTGTGCACTCTCTCTCTCTCTGTCTCTCTCTGTCTCTCTCAAAATAAATAAATAAACTTAAAAAAAAAAAGAAAACGAACTTTCACTTGACAGATTCCCCCCTCTGGAAAATCTTTCCATAATTTATTTTTATAGTTTACTGCCTTAACAAGCATCTTTATTCAAATACCGCCTACTCAATGACACCTTTACTGACCTACCCCACTTAAAATGCAATTTCTCCCCACTGACACCGCATGGAATATCCTTCCCTTTTCCTGCCTTTATTTTGTCTATAGCATCTACTACCATCTAGTACTATGTATTTTACTTATTTATCTTATTTGCTGTCTGTCCCTTCCCCCACCCCCCAACTAGAATGTGAATTTAATTTAGACAAAGATTTGTTCTGTTTTGTTAACTGTGGGAGCACCTAGAATTATACATTATCTGAAATAACTGCTCCATAAATATGTGATTCATTAATTAGCTTACAGATGCTCGGTGATTTGGAAGAAATCATTTTATCCTTGATGTAAGGGATAGGCATCAGAGAAGTCATTGCTATCTTTTAAGATGCTGAGAATAAGAGATCAAAAGATGGAAAAGTCTTATGTCCCATTGAGTCACTGAAGCATCACCTGTAATCTTATCTCTAGACATCTCATCAGATGAGGAAATATCACCTTACCCATGTAAACCAGGTATCAGCAAACTATGCTCCACAGGCCAACTTTGGCTTCCTGCCAGTTTTTGTAAATAAAGTTTTATTGGAATACAGTCATACCTACATATTAACATAATGTCTATGGCATCTCTTATCCTACAACAGAGTTGTATGAATCACAAAGCTTGTAAGATTTACTATCTGCTCTTTTATTGAAACAGCTTCTCAACTCTTGATTTAAGCAACTGTTCGTTGAATTTTCTTTTTTCTTTTTCTAGTCAAAGGCATTGTAGTGGTCATATGCTGCTTGGGTGTCCTGCTGTGGGAGCCATAATTGAATGACAACCCCAGCTGCTACCCTCCAGATCCATGACCACATTCTTGGAAGCCACACTTCAGGTAAATTGCTCTTACCCAATGGCTAAGCATAGGTGCCATTCCTGTGAGATGCAGGTTTCCTCCAGTGGGTGACTTTGGCTCAAAGACTCCCATCTAATTGCCCAAGACTTTCTTGCAACTGCATTGGAATCTCAGATTCTCCCTATCTGATCCTCCTTTCCTTTTCTTTCTGCTTCCCAGGCATCAGACCTACACCGTGGTCTGAGAACTCTCCCTACACATTCCTTCTCCCTCCTTCACAGGTGTTTTCTTCAATAAATCTGTCATATCTAGTCTTGTTTTGCCTTTTGATTCCCAGAGAACCCCAAGTCATATAAGCATCATTTACCGAACGTTTGTGCTACTCTGAATTCTTGACTGTAGTCACAGAGCTGGTAAGAAGTGATGTTTAGATTTGAGTGAGCATCTGCCTAACTCAAAACCTCATGCCTTCTCAACATTGTTCTAATATCTTATTCCCTTAGACACTTTTTGCTTTTGCTTTCCTCCTTATATTCATTCATTCAATAAGGAATCCATAAAACCTTTATGGTCACAAACTAAATTTTATTCACACGTATACTCTAACATCTAGCAGAATTTGTTAAACAGTTGGCAACTTTATAATATTGGTTGGATGAGTGAATAAATGGATGAAAAAACATTTATTGAATATCTAAAATGTGTGCACTTGGTTAAAGACTTTCCGTGTTTGCAGTCCAGTCACAGAAATGTTATACAAATGACAACAGGCAAAAGAAACTCAGTTGTGTTGCTTAAAAGGTACTAATAGGTAAGAGCCTGGCGACAATAGGATCAGCAAGGAGGTTACTACAATAGTCCTTACATGATGTAATAAGGGGCTGACACTGGTCACAAAATAGAAGGAAAATGAGAGTCAGATCTTCAAAAATGGGTACTCTATACGTCATTAATTGGTCCCAGATATCAAGCAACAGTAAGGTGCGAGATGACTCAAATGTTTTGAGCCTGGGTGCATGGAAAAAACAGTACCACCTGCCAAAGTGAGGATTTTAAGAAACTGAGCGAGTCCATTAGGCAGAAGTTTGTCAATTCTGCTTTGAAAAAGTGAGCTCAGCCCTTAGGAAGGGCGCTCAGGGCTGGAGATGGTCTTGATATGCGAGTGTATGAAATCTAGGATGGGAAGTTGGAAAAAGACAAAAGTGAAGTTAAATGCGCAACACAGATAAAGAAAATATAAAAGAAATAGACAAGGAAAAGATGAGAATCAGAAGAGTGAGGTGATCTCGAGACCAGGAGAAAACAGAATTTCAAGAAGAGAGTGGCCATTGATAGCGACCAGTGCAGAGAACTCAAAGAGTTTGGAGAATGTGCTTTGGAGATTCGACAACAAATGAAAGAGATGAAATAAATGAGAGCTTAAAGGGTCAGCATGAACAGCCATCAGCTTATTGGTTTGGTGTGGTCTGTGTGGGGTTTTTTTTTTCCCCTCAAATGAAAGTAGACTATTTGTGTTTTCAGCAAAGAATAAAGCCTCTATGGAGGTAGAAATGGAAAAGAATAGAAAAAGTGAAGACTGAAGCTGCAAGTTCCCGGAGGAGGTAGGATAGGGAAGGGAGAATAGAAAACAAGGAGTCTAGTTCAGGAAAGGAAGATGAAGCAACTCTTCCTCTCAGAAAGGAAAGATGACAGCAGGTGGTGGCAAGGATGTGGAGAAAAAGAAACCCTCATGCACTATTGGTGAGAACACAAACCTGTGCAGCCATGTGGAAGACAATATGGAGTTCGTCACAAAGTTAAAAATAGAACTATCATATGACCCAGTAATTCCGCTACTGGGTATTTACCCAAAGAATATGAGAACACTAATTTGAAAGGATATATGCACCCCTATGTTTATCGTAGCATTATTTACAATAGCCAGATTATGGAAGCAGCCCAAGTAAGTGTCCATCGATAGATAAATGGATAGAGATGCGGTACATGTGTGTATACATATATATGTGTGTGTACATATATATATGTGTGTGTGTGTGTATATGTGTATACACACACACACACACACACACACACACACACACACACTGGAATATTACTCAGCCATAAAAAGGATGAAATCTTGCCATTTGCAACGATGTGGATGGAACTACAGTGTATTATGCTAAGCAAAATAAGTCAATCAGAGAAAGATAAATACCATATGATTTCACCCATAAGTGAAATTTAAGAAATAAAACAAAGGGAAAAAAAGACAAACCAAGAAACATACTCTCAATGATAGAGGACAAACTGCTGATTACCAGAGGGAAGGTAGGTGGGAGGATGGGTTACATAGATGAAAGGGATTAAGAGCACACTTACCATGAGGATCGATGGGTAATGTACAGAGTTGTTGAATCACTACGTTGTACATCTGAAACTACTATCACACTATCTGTTAACTAAACTGGAATTAAAATACATAATAATTTAAAAAAAAAACAAAAGGAAAGATGAAAGCACCTAAAGAAAAATTCTCCATGCTGTCCTTCTCCACATCAGACCATAGCTGTATTCAGTGTTATTCAACATCAGAGCTCCACTATCACTTATTTCCTGCATTTTCCAACCCTAAAAACAAGTTAGATTTGATCTACACCAATCATTCATCTACGTGCATTTATCCAACCACATTGACACAAAGCCAAATAGATGTATCTTTCTTTTGTGTTTGAATATACTGTGCACTCTTGTTAAAAACAGAATGATCGTCCATCTAAAATGTACATGACTATCCAGATGAAAGCCATAAAAAAGAGAAAAAAATCAGTCATCACATGTGAATGCAGAAATTGCCTGATTGTCTCAAAGGAAAGCACTGATAAAAGAAAATACCGTAGGAAGATGAACTACTTTCAACTTGTCTAGATGATGGATTTCTGAGAAAGTCCTTTACGTTTGCTTCTAAATGGGGATCTCACTAATGAATTTTCTGTAGGCTGTTAAAAACATTTTATTCAATGTCTTAAATAGCTCCTTGTAGATTTCAACTTACCATTATAGAGTCTTGACGTCATCTTAGTTGGGCAGCCCATAGATTGCTGAAAGTTTTGAGCTAGCTTGCAAAGAGCTCATTAATGCTCTCTCTCAAATAGATGTTTCAGTATCCATCAGTTTCTTCATTGGTCTTTTTCTGACTAATTTCTCCCTCATTTTTCTGGTTTCTTGAATTATATTTTAGTATGGAAGTGTGCCACTGTGATGCCACAATGTCTGTTATGTCAAATGTATGAACCCAACTGACAGCTTTTATCGGCGGGGGCTGGGGACAGGCTGCTTAGGAGGGAAATGAGAAGTAAGACTTGGGAGAGCCATTGACGTTGTTTATTCACATCAAGAAGAATTTTTAAAGAGTAAATTCCACGCTTCTAGATTCCTTCTAATCTTTCCAGCCAGGGGGGAGTCTCTCTGATGAGTTCAAATTTTTAGATTAAAGCAAGAGCTAAAATTTTTATTTCGAAAGCTCTTGCCAATAATCATGTCTCCATTTGGGGGAGAAGTAGAACAAAGTAGAGTTCAGGAACCAGAACATTTAAACTTTATTCCTGGCTCTGCCCACTTTGTCCTTTGTAGCCTTGAGCCAGTGGGTTCTTCCCAGGCATGGGTACACTCCACACTGTACCCCGGTAATTGAGAGGTGTGCCCAGAAGCATGGCCGGAGGCAAATCACTTAAACTTTGTGAAATCCCATTCCCTTAACTCTATAAAGAGAGCATGGGATTCACTAGGGATTATGAATTCTTGCTGCACATTAAAAACTCTTGGGGCACCTTTCAAACAGTAGTGGTTTAGGACCCCATCCAAGACCAATGAAATCGGAATCTCAGAGGGTGGGGTCTAGGCACTGGTGTTTCTTTAAGAATGCCCTGCTGGTCTCAATGTGCTACCAAAGTTCAGAAACATTGCACTGATTTTCAGGCTCATTACCAATCCTCTAGCATCTAAGAATCACTTATTCACTCCAAGGCTTGCATGGAATGCAGCAAGAATCCATTCAGATGGCTGTGCACTTTATGCCCACAAAGATATCTCCAACCTGGGTCCTAGGGATCTAGGCAGGGCTGATTTGGAGGGATTTTTATGGCAATAAGAGGACATGCTCCAAGCCAAGTTTTTACTTTGCTTTTCTTCTTACCATTTTTCTTTAAGCACACACACACGCACACACACGCACACACAATCTGTTTTATTGAGTTATAACATATGTATAGCTTGATGGATTTATATATCTGTATACACTTGTGTAGTCATTACCCAGATCAAGAGGTAGAATACTTCTAGGCCTCCAGAAGACTGACCCTACTGTTTTGAGAGGACATAAAAGGTCTGCAGAATCTGGTAAATGCCTGCCATGTTATTTTCTAATTGTGTTGTTGTGTCATAAAATAAATAATCAGATGTGATTCTCCCATTTCTCTTGCCACTATTTGTGAAGCTATCACACAGGCTTTCTTACTCCTTTGGAAAATAGATGCCTAATTTTCCTTTTATGGGCCAGGATATTGGTTCTATAAGCCCACTCCATGCTGGCTTTTAACGCCAAGGGCTGGGTCTATCCTCCTCACTCCTGTGTCTGCTGCCCTTACATGCTTATGGACATTTGTTGAATGAATGCTGGATAGATACATGACTATTGGGGGGAGGGGCATAAAAGACAATAGGATACACGCTCCTGACTTCAAAAAGCTTTCTACCATGCAGATGGGTTGGGGAGAGTTTGGACAAGGTATATTCCAAATGTACCAGGAGTCCTCTGTGAGTAATTATAAAGCAACATATCATCAGGTCAAAATGATTTGACATTGACTCAAACTTCAACAGACTAAAACCTTCCAGGGGCAGAGGAAGCAGAGTGAAGAGGTCATCAGAGTGGCCCCCTAATTGAAGAAAGTGTTCTCCTGGATGAGAAGCTCCAGTCTTGAGTGGGGTGTGGGGAGTAGGGAAGAGAGGATTCCAGGTTAGTGGACAGGCTTGAACAAAGCCTTAAGGGCAACCATCTAGCCATTCTTGTGAGGAAGAAGAACGAGCACGTCATCTGAGTCGGAAAGAGGCTGTGTTGAGGAGGAGACAAGCCAAAAGAAAGCCAGTTGTCAGAGGTCTAAGGTAATCGACTGAACTTTTTATTGTGTGACCGAATGCGCTGCCAAGAGCGTCTGCGGGAGCTTGTTCTGGCAATCACGGGGAGGGCAGAGAGGAAGGTTGAACTCAGGTACACTGATCGGGGGCTGCTTCCCCAGTCCAGTTGTGAACCCGGTGGTGGGTGGCGAGCGGATGTCCCGAGACCTTCCGCCGGGGAAGAAAGCCAGGCGTTCAAAATCACACGTAGTCACGGAAATGGGAAATTTGGACCTGGGTGATCACCCGGGGAGAGAAACTGATGGTTTTAACTCTCTGTTCTGTTTGGCGTCGGGCGTGTTTGGTGGCTGGTGTGCGGGCAACACCAAACACACACGTGGAACGTGAGGAAGAAAAGCGAAAGGAAAAGGTGGATAATCCCATTCCGTTCTCTGGCCTGAGATGTCTTGAATCGGTAAGGCCCGCTACGACCTGAAGTTGAGACTGTTTTACCCACAAATGTTACCTTCTAGGTACATTTAATGCATGTATCCACACGTGCCCTCCATAAGAAATATGAAAGAGACAGGGCGAACCTGGAGAAACTGGCAGGGCCACCCCTTTCTGGCCAGGTAAAAGGAGCCTTTGCAGCTCAAGGGTCTGGCTGAGCCCTCGTCTGCAAACGTTTGAACATCCCTGATTTAGAGCCAATAAAGGAAAGCACTAGAACGCCTCACAATTGCCATGTCAGACCTTCACAACACCGAAAGCTAGACAGCAGGATGACTGTGTCTTTCTAAAAGGTGCCAGATGATTAACAACTGTGTTCATATCTTATTTGTAAACATGCCGGCGTGGCAGACACACCAGAACACATTCTTCAGGGTAGGGACCGATCGCAGGCCGGAATTGGTAAGATCCTGGCATGGCACCTGAATTATGAAATTTGGACCATTACCAGAGGCAGAGCAGCAGAACTGAAGGGGCAAGAACGAGATCTGGCCTGAGCCTTCTTAGAGAGAGTGGGAGACTGTGCTTTACTTCTTCGGCCCCTAAGCAGCTGGCTATGGCTGTGAAAACAATACAGCCCAATCAGGCTACCCCAGGCTCCTCAGGGCACGTGGCTTCCTCAGGGCAGCATGAAAGGGAACATAGGAGCCAGTAGCCTTTTCTGCCAGGAACTTGTCCAGTAAATTGTTCAGATAATTTACGTCACTGAACTATACGATTTGCCATCTTTCGGAGAGCAAAAAAATGAAACACACACATACAAAAGGAGAGAGAGAGAGAGAGAGAGAGAGAGAGAAGAAACAACTGAATTAGATTAGGAAATAATATTCTCTGCAATATGGGACTTTAAATGCAGTTGGCCCTGATGTTATATTTGTGCCCATCCTGCAGATGTTAAAAAAGAAAAATCTTGTATTGTCACTAAGATCTGAGTAATGCTTTTTTCTAAAAAAATAATGTTTATTTATTTATTTTGAGCGGGAGAGAGAGAGAGAGAGAGAGAGCATGTGCACACAAGCAGGGGAGAGGCAGAGAGAGAGAGCAAGAGAGAGAATCCCAAGCAGGCTCTGCACCATTAGTGCACAGCCTGATGTGGGACTCCATTCCACGAACCATGAGATCATGACCTGAGCTGAAATCAGGAGTCAGACGCTTGACCCACTGAGCCACCCAGGCGCCCCCTGAGTAATGGCTTTTTAATTTAGACGTGGCATTTCATTTTTCGTTTCTTTCTTTCTCCCTTTTTTCTTTTCCTTTTTTTTTTTTTTGGCTATTCGATTGAGCATGTAAATGGTTCACATAATGAAAACTTGTTGCTTTCCCATGATCACGCCAAAGCCAGGCACCCACTTTTGTATTAGAAGCTAGTTCGATCAACTCCATTGGTTAAATGTCAGTAGTAACCTACATTCACAATAGATTATGAATCTTGCATTTGAACCCAAGAAACGCAACTTACAAACTTGAAAAAAGCATTAATCATTTCAGGTATACTTTGCCTTGCATAAGTCAACTCTCTACCCAGTCAAAAATTCTGTTACAGTTGAAACAATATTATTGTGGGGATCGGCAAAGCTTTGGCAAACACAAGAGGAAATCCAGTGAAGTCTCTTAAATTAAAAGTACTAGAACGAAAGTTAGGATTGGCTCTAAGAAATGTTGAAAAGAGGCGAAGAAGGTCTTTGGTGCCTTCCTCTTCACGGTAAGTGTCATTTCCAGAGCCCCCCATTCATGCCCAGATTGTCTCAGTCTTGACCATGTGCATACTATCTAACTCTGATGATCAGAGCATAAAATTAAGGCCTTTCCCTCCAACGTGGGAAGAGGAGCCAGCCTCAGTCTGTGTGATGGAGAGCAAGAAACATGATCTTGATCCAGACGGATGGCTCATTTGTGATTTAGAGTAAGCCAAAGAATGTTTCCATGGCACGGGGGAGAAAGGGCTGAAAATAAGTTTGGGGTTCATTGTCAAAGACACTCTCTCAATGTTCTTACATAATAGACATGTGACAGTGACCAGAAAAGACCAGTGTGCCACCATGTGTAACTGTGTAACGTTGGATGGAGCTTTGGGAAAATGAAATAAAAAAGAGATGGCCACCATGGGCGGGTGTGGGGGCGTTGGGAGCATGCAGAATGAGAATGACATTTCAGAGGTGTTTGAATGAAGAATGAAGGGCTAGGAAACACTGGCCAGTAGGCTACGTTCAGAGGATCATTAGTAGAGAAGAATTGAAAGATTAATTGCGAGGCCTGCTTGCCACAACAGAGGATCATTGATGACCAAAACGACGGCCAAAAGCATGTGTCCATTCATGTACACACATACTCTGTTATTCTTTGTTCCCACGGCTCTGTCTTTGTTTCCTCCTTCTGTAGACAGATTATGAAGCTCAGGTGGGGAGGAATGCATCCCCCAAGTTTGAAGCTGGAACAGAAGTATTCTTCTTGCTTTTGTATTCCTGACATTCCTTGTATTGTCATGGAATTTGCTTGGGGTGGCTAGACTGGGTATGAGTGTATCATTTCTTAAGGCCAGGAATTCCCCCACAAACACAGTTGGCCAGAGTCAATTTATGCCAGTCTATTGTTCCTTGGGCTCTCAGCGGTCAACAAGTAAAAGCATACTAAAAATACCTCTGTAACTAAGAATAAAACACCCATTAAAGTAAAAATAAGTGACCAAACCCACCTTACAGTTTATGGTACTCAAGTCCCTTAGGGAAAATAACTGAGGAGAAGTTTCTACGCTTGCCCATAAAGTTAAGGTGGGAAGGAATGTTCTAGATTATTGTTCATGAGAAGAGCCCATTAGGGTATTAAGAGTCATTCAGAGATACTCAAAAACCCGGGTGAGAATACAGAGTAGCTCCTGACCTCAGCATAAGTTAAGAAGTTCATGAGTTCTTTCTTGCTTTTTTTTTTTCTTAAAGTTTATCTATTTATTTTACAGAGAAAGAGAGAAATCGGAGGAGGGGCAGAGAGAGAGGGAGAGAGGGAGAATCCCAAGCAGGCTCTGCACTGTCAGCAAAGAGCCCAACGTGGGGCTCCAACCCACGAACCGTGAGATCGTGACCTGAACCAAAATCAAGAGTCGGACACGTAACGGACTGAGCCACCCAGGCGTCCCAAGAAGTTCACGAGTTCTAATCCCAAACTGCTAAATGCACTGTTGTTCTGATTCCCCAAACCCATCCTACACCCCAAACCAGCCTCCTTCCCAGTCACACATTCTTTCATTGACTCACTTAACAAATATTTATTGTGCCTCCGGTATGAGCTAGGCACTCTGCTATGCTTTGAGGGTGTAAAGATGAAAAGACCCAGATCAAGGGAGGGAGGGACATGTAAACCAACAGAGTGTAGAGTGATTGCACGCCCTGGCCCTGGCGGAGGTATGCCCGAGGAGACCACACAGGTGGGGGGCACCTACCCCAGCCTGGAGGCATGAGGGAAGCTGGGAAATCGCATTCCACCTAGGAAGGAGCACAGTCCTTTGAGATCAAGAATTTCAGGAGCACAAGGTATGTGTAGAGGAACAATAGTAGACCATGCTGTCTAACTTAGCAGATCTTCAAGCCCCTCCCCCCCGGGCCTCCAAATATTACCTCATTAACTCCGTGCTTGTAAGAGTCTCATCCCTAATGGCTGTGAGTTAAGACTCTGCTAATACTGAAATATTTCTTGGAAGAAGTACAATACCTTGCCATCAGACTTTTTCCTGAAAGTAGCAAGCTCAGAGAGAATAAAACATTAGACAAGATGGGTGCCTGGATGGCTCAGTCCGTTATGCGTCCAACTTCGGCTCATGTCACGATCTCACGGTTTGTTGAGGTCGAGCCTACGTCGGGGTCTGTGCTGACAGCTCAGAGCCCGGAGCCTGTTTCAGATTCTGTGTCTCCCTCTCTCCCCGCCCCTCCCCTGCTCACATCCTGTCTCTCTGTCTCAAAAAATAGATAAACATTTAAAAAATTAAACTAAAAACATTAGACAAGAAAACGTTGGGAGAAAATAAAACAAAGTCAAGAATAGTCTAGGCATAAAAGGTTTACCATGAACCGATTCAGTAGGACACCTCAAATCGGGAGAGATGGTTCTAGAGGCTTGAAGAAACCTGTGCCTGCAGAGAAAAGGAGGATAGAATAAAAGACCAATTAGGTCTTCAAACAGCATCATTACCTGCCAACTCAGTGATTGATGTCTTGGCCCCGGAAAGCCCTTGTCAAAACTGAGCTGCTGCGGTAAAGCACTCTTCCAAAAGGTCACCTATTTTGTGGTGCCTGAAAGTCAGGTCAAAGTCATCATATGGTCTTTCATCATTTGCCCTGGCCAGGGAAACAGTTCTAAAGCAGTGCTTCTGACATTTCAAGGGGGCGTGGGCATCACTTTGGGATCTTGTCACAACCCAGGTTCTGCTTCCATAGCTCCAGGGTGGGGCCTGAGACTCTGCATTTCTCCCGGCCTCCCAAGGGGTGCCAAGGCTGCTGGTCCAAAGACCAGGCTTGGAGTCACCAGGGGCTGGAAGGCCAATCTCGGCATCTCTCACATCCCTTCTCTTGTCTTTGCAAATTTCATGACGTCCTAAGCCTCTGTCTGGGCCCTCTAGGTCTCTCCTCTGCAGAACTGTTTCTAGGCTCTATCCCTTCTCCACACGGCCCAAGGGTGATAGTTTGAAAAATGAATATAACCACGTGTATCCCTGCTTAAATCCTTTCAAAAGATTCCTCTTTGCCAAAGAAGGCATTTTATTTTATTTATTTTTATTTTAAAGAAAGAGGGAGCATGATCGGGGGAGAGAGGCAGAGAGAGAGGAAGAGAGGAGAGAGAGAGAGAGAGAGAGGGAGAGGGAGAGGGAGAGAATCCTAAACAGACATCGCAGAGCTCTACTCGGGTCTCAATCCCCTGATCCTGGGATCATGACCTGAGCTGAAATCAAGAGTCGGACGCTCAACTGACTGAACTACCCAGGCACCTCCAGACAAGATATTTTAAAAATTTATTGTTTAGTTGAACTCTGAAGGCAGAAGTTTTCCTGAAACTCAAGATTAAAAAAAAAAAGTTTTTCATGTTTATTTTTGAGAGAGAGAAACAGAGCACTAGTGGGGGCGGGGGGGGCAGAGAAGGAGACAGAGAGAGAGAGACAGAGAGGAGACACAGAATCCGAAGCAGGCTCTAGGCTCTGGGCTGTCAGCACAGAGCCCGACGCAGGGCTCGAACTCATGAGCTGTAAGATCATGACCTGAGCCGAAGTCAGACACTTAACCAACTGAGCTACCCAGGCACCCCCTGAAGTTCAAGATTTAAAATGAACACAAGTGACATTGATCTGGCCAAAGCCGGGGAGAAAGGCCTCGATTCGCTGTTCTTACTCACTCGGCTTCTCCATTTCTGGTAGCAACTCTGAAATACCTTCATGTAATCCTGGATTCTGATGAGCCAGAGGTCTAAAAATTAAGTCCGTGAGTCATTTCAGGCTGAAAACACTATGTACCATTAGAGAGGTTACTCTTGAGGAAATGAATACAAGACTGTCTCCCCAGAGGCATGTGCACAGCATGATACCTGGGCCATTGTAGGCACTCAATAAATGCTTATACTCATTCTACTTCTCTTAAAACTTCACAGTTAGATATGATTTCCTTTGACTGAAACTTCTTTCTCCTGGTAAGGATAATAGTCATGCCGATATTATTGGAAGAGGGGATATATTGGCCTTTCTAGTGTGAACAGACTTGGTGTGGGCTCTTTTCCTATGAGCAGACTTTGGCTGGAGGTGGAGACTGCTGAAAAGGTGACAAGACAATCCCGAGCAGCTACAGACAGGGGAAGGAGAACTGGCCAGAAGGGTCAACAGATGCAGAAAATGTGAGGCCTAGGCCATAGGAAAGGGCAAGCCAGTTTCCCACCAGTGTTTATTATCACTGGTCTACTCACTTTCATGTTAACTAGTACTGAATGCTTGGAAATTCTGAACAAGTTGCCACCAATCAGACAAGGATCTCTGCTTTATGTACAAAGTGGCATCGACCCTGGAGGGCATCAAGCTTCCCTGGAAAGGGTTCAGTCCTGTTTGTCTTGCTCGGACTGTGTGCGACAGCCACAGCGGGAGTGACGCATGGCCTCCGTCAAGGCTCCGTGGGCACGGGTGCTGATCGTGTGCTAAGTTCTCACTACTGGAGGGCGAGCATCACTCCACTTTCGTTCTTCTCTGGTCCACATCTCTCTCTCTCCCTCTCTCTAGGGTCCCCTAACCCCTTTCCCTGCCTCCCAGAATCCACAAGGTAATGCCCCAAGAGAACTCTCAATATATGACCTCCGCCGATGGACTGCGGGCGCCTTTCTAGAATCGTTCTTCTCCCAGCTCTCCTCGGCAAGCCGGTGGCAGGCAGTTTGCAGGGAGCCCTCCGATGGCTCAGAGGAAGGGTCCAAAACATACGTGCATGGACAGGCGGCTGACCTTCACCGACCGGGACAGCCCCACGACCGGGACAGACAACCTGAACCTTGTCTCCCGGAGAATTTTAACAGCTTGAGGTTCCTGGCATTAGATCAGGAAGCCAGGCTGATGACAGAGTGCTCTCTCTGCCCTCCAGTGCAAAGCACTTCCTTCTCAGGAAACTGGGTTGGTCCCCCTGTGGGGCCAGGGCACCATCGTCGGGTTCCCGGGAACCCCCAGGAGAACAGCCTCCAAAGGCCTTATCGAGCTGCGGCATCTCAAAGACCCCTAATAATGTTCTGAACTTAAAACAATAACCTACCCCACGGAGTTAATAATTACTCACAACCCGTGAAAAGCCAAACACATCCCCGGCTCCAGTCAACAGAGGGAAGGCGACCGAGATGCCAGCTGGCTGGGAAAGCAGGTGGAAGGCAGACGCATAAAGGCGAAAGAAAGCATCCTCCCCAATCCGCAGACTCTGGAGGTGACCGGTGCCAGGAGGGGGGACTTCATACCACAGACCCCCACGCGGTCTCCGGCCATCGCTCTGCAACCCCCCCACCCCACCCCCGGAAACGTGTCAGCAGCTACAGGTTGCACAGCACCAAGAACTGTGGCCGAAAGTGTCTTTACACACGGTGGGCCTGACTGAGGCAGTGTCCCCGGGAGTCCCCACCAGGAGCAGCTGGCTGCCTCCCTGTCCTTTTGCAAATGCACTGACATCAGGAAATCTGCAGAGAGAGAATATTCCAGGTGAGGAGGAAATGTAAGTGGGCTTTCCCAATGCTCCCCTTACGCTGGTTTCTGACAACGCCCGGGGATGGATGTCTAAGGTGACACATCCAATAATTCTCATCATGCCAACTATTTCCCAAGAGAGCTGCTTTGGGGTAGAGTGATTAGAAGCACGGAACTTGACATTATATCCGGAAAAAAACCAACCAACCAAACGAGCACACGGCTGACCCTTGCGAATTTTCTAGTTTGGAAGTTAGCCGTGATGCTTTCCCAACGAGTAGCAATAGCGTCTTCTGTTCCTGTGAGCTGTACTGGTTGCTGCCCTGGATACTGAGGTCCTGTGGGATTTAAGGGTCCGTCCTTTAAAGATGCTCCACGGGTCCTCTTCCACCGGTCACAAGCCACCTGCGAGCGAGGTGATGCTCGCTGCCCGTAGTCGAGGAAGACAAGGCATGAAGGTATTAAGTGGCCCTAGCTCGCTTCTCTTGATTCCTGGCCTTGTGTGCTCCCTGCTCGGGCTGCTAGGATTTAATTCAAAGTGAGGTAGGAAAACACAGAGTGTCACCCAACAAAAATAATCCAGGGCGCCTGGGTGACACAGTTGGTTGAGCGTCCGACTTCAGTTGAGGCCGTGATCTCACGGTTCGTGGGCTCGAGCCTCGCGTCGGGCTCAGGGCTGACGGCTCGGAGCCTGGAGCCCGCTTGGGATTCCGTGTCTCCCTCTCTCTCTGCCCCTCCCCCACTCACACTTTGTCTCTCTCTCAAAAATAAACATTAAAAAAACCCTAAAAAATAAAAAAATAAATAAATAATCCAAAACTCTGAGTTGAACCAGAGCATAGACCTCACCAAGTAAACCGTTTGTCAGGAGTAACACTGCAGGGATTTGGAAAATACCAGTAAACGTGAAGAAGGAAAATAATGCTTTTATCTTCCCCTTTTGGTTTCGCTAATTTTTCATCAGGAGGAGACTTCAGAAAAACCCCAAGTTATGCAATCGAAGAGGCTTCCATTTCGTTAACTCAATTAACAGAAACCCAGAACTATTCTTCTCAACGTCCAGAACTATTCTTTTCAATGTGTTTCTTTTCTTTTTCTTTTCTTTTCTTTTCTTTTCTTTTTTTTTCTTCTCTTCTCTTCTCATCTCTTCTTCCTTTTTTCTTGTCTCTTTTCTTCTCTTTTCTTCTCTTTTCTCTTTTTTTTTTATTTTTTTTTAACGTTTATTTATTTTTGAGACAGAGAGAGACAGAGCATGAACGGGGGAGGGTCAGAGAGAGGGAGACACAGAATCTGAAACAGGCTCCAGGCTCTGAGCTGTCAGCATAGAGCCCAACGCGGGGCTTGAACTCACGGACCGTGAGATCGTGACCTGAGCCGAAGTCGGCTGCTTAACCCACTGAGCCACCCAGGCGCCCCTTCTCTTTTCTTTTTTTAAGTATGGAGCCAAAATAAAAAAAAAAAAAAAGCAGAAGTTTTGGAGGCATCGGGAAGAACGTAAGAACTAAGGTAGTACATGTGAAAGCATTTCATAAGTTGGAAAGAATAATTGGTGAAGAAAATAGACCTTGAGATCTTTTTACCAGCATCAAGTGTTACCAAACAACTAAATAACAGCTCGTAAGTTTGCTCTTAATAGCTCCCCCCAACCACGCTTTTCGAGCTTCAAGGCTTTCAGCCAAGGGTCCCAGCTCTATCCAGCCTCAAGGGGGTCAGAATCTCACCTGCACCAAACACTGCCCCGATACCTCACCTGCCCGAAGTTTTGTTGATCCTAGCAGACTCTCGCTGGATGCTAACATCTATGAGATTCATTGGTCCCTTGATTTAAGAACAAGTACTGCTGGGCATGAAGACAACAACCATTCCCAGTGTGGTTGTGAGGGGCGGGGAAGAAATGGTGTCGTCTAGGTGTGGCAGGTTTGGGTTTCCCAAGGTTCGTCAAACCTGCTGACCCTTGAGTCAGCACCAAAGAGCTTCACTGCTTGTTATTGTAAAAAAAAAAAAAAAAAAAAGAAAAAGAAAGAAAGAAAGAAAGAAAGAAAGAAAAAGAAAAAGAAAGAAAGAAAGGGGCGCCTGGGTGGCTCAGTCGGTTAAGCATCTGATTTCAGCTCAGGTCATGATCTCAGTTTGTGGGTTCGACCCCCCGTTGGGCTCTGCGCTGAAAGCTCAGAGCCTGGAGCCTGCTTCCGATTCTGTCTGCTCAGCCTATCTCTCTGCCTCTCCCCTGCTCATACTCTGTCTCTCTCTCTCTTGAAAATAAATAAACATTAAAAAAATTTTCAGATAAAAAAAGGGTAAAGGAGCCCTTCCTAAATTCTTTGTTATGCATGGAGGGAAGTTGATACTGTGGGAAGAGAAAGACTTAGAATTCTGTTTGTAAGTTTACCTGTAAAGGCTGTTTTGGTTCTGTCGCCTGATACTCGCTCGGTGTAATTTACAAACACAAAAACGCTTCATTCATTTTTGTACCACTGGACAGTGACGCTGTCCCTGTGAACGAAATTCCCAGACAACTGCAACGTGTTCCCTGAAGCACTAACATTTCGATACTGTAATAATTCTGATGGTATTTTTTTCTGACGTATATTGCACATGTCCCAGCCTTATTAAACAGAGCACAGCAAACCTGAGTAGACTTTACAGGATGACTATTAAAATGATTGTTTCCTTGCAGCAATGAAAATGTTTGCTCCACTGGAAAGAAGTGCCCCCAGGGCTAAGGGGACTTAGGAGGACTTTTGTCTCTCTCTCTTCCTCCGTAGCTGCAGGAGGTTGTTCCTTCCTTCCTTCCTTCCTTCCTTCCTTCCTTTTTCTTTCTTTCTTTCTTTCTTTCTTTCTTTCTTTCTTTCTTTCTTTCTTTCTTTCTTTCCTTCCTTCCTTCTTTCTTTTCTTTCTTTTCTTCTTTCTCTTTCTTTCTTTCTTTCTCTTTCTTTCCTTTCTTTCTTTAATCTTTCTTTCTTTCTTTCTTTCTTTCTTTCTTTCTTTCTTTCTTTCTTTCAGTTTCTTTATCTCTGAGAGAGAGAGCAGGCTCCAGGCTGTCAGCATAGAACCCAATGCAAGGCTTGAACTCGCAAACTGCGAGATCATGACCTGAGCCGATGTCAGACGCTTAACCAATTGAGCCACCCAGGTGCCCCTAGAAGTTGTTTCTTTTAAATCCTCGCTCTTGGGGGCACCTGGGTGGCTCAGTCAGGTAAGTGTCCAACTCTTGATTTCGGCTCTGGTCATGATCTTGGGGTCCCATGAGTTTGAGCCCTACATCGGACTCTGTACTGACAGCACAGAGCCTGCTTAGGATTCTGCCTCCCCTTTCTTCTGCCTCTCTCTCTCTCTCTCTCTCTCTCTCTCAAAAATAAATAAATAAACATTAAAAATAAATAAATGCTCCCCTTCACCTGCTTTCTGTGGAGTCGGATCTTGCCCAGACCCTGAGCTGTTACTTTTAATCTGCCCTGGGCTGGAAATGGATAATTCCAGGCTTGTCCCGATCGCGTGGAACATGAACAGATCAGCCCCTACGTAAAGGACCGGGTAACTGAATACGTGCCAACAGGTGCCTACAGCATGGATCTGATGGCATTGACTTTCTACACTTGGAAATGTTTTTATTCCCAGGTCTCTCTGGTAGAGTTGAGGTTATCAGACAGAACACCTCGGGATGGATGAGATGGTACCAGGTATCCCAGCTGCTTCCTTCGATAGGTAGAACCAGTTATCAAACAAGCCAGCGTGGAAGTCACTAGCAGTTTCACAGCCCCAAGAATAATCGTGGAAGACCAGAATTCAGCTATTCAGCTGGGGTTTGGAGAACCTGAGGTCCGTATGCCCTGCCTCTGTGTTTCCTCAGGACTGGAAGGCAGTAGTTAAGGAGGCGACCCCCAGGGACTGGCTGCTGGAGCTCAGGGCCTGGCTCCTCTCGCTGTGGGGCGGAGACCAGAGAGGCAGGCATTACTGTGCATTTCCTTGGGTTAAAAGGGGAGCGAAATAAAATACAAAGCGTGTCCTTCCTGTATTGGAGAAACAGCAATAGGACTCGGCAGCTTCGAGGTAAAGTCCGAACTCTTTAGACAGCTCGTGGTCTAGCCTGTTCCCAGGTCTCCGTTTTCACCACGCCCCCAGCCAAATGATGCCATCCTCCTGTCCCCAGGGAGCCCTCGGAGCTCACCCCCAGCCCCTTCCCCCAGCGGCGAGTCTCTCCTCTGGGGTCACAGACTCAAGGACCTATGACCGTGCTTCCCATCCCGCCCTTAAATCGCGCATTTACTTAGCTGGCCCCTTGACTGTGGGGCTTTGGGGACAGACAACCGCTTCTCATTCACTGTAGCGACGGCGGCCCCCAGCCCGGTGCCGGCTACAGAGATGCTGGATCGACGGTGCAGGATGAAGGAAGGAAGGAATGCACATGTTCATGTATGAAAGCAGCCTCCGAGATACGTCTGGAATGAAGCTGGGCAACCTTCACGGTTCTATCCTGGAGAGGGTGGTAGGCGGGGCAGAGGGCAGAGGCTGGGGCTGATTGGCTGCAGATCAGACGCGTATCTCAGGGCCTCTCAGTACCGGTTGCCAGGAGGGAATAGACAACGGTCGGGGCATTCCTTCCTCTCTGGATGCTTTCCTGAGTCATTCCAGAACCCCTGCCAGCCCCCACTCCAAGGGCTGCCCCTGCGATGATTGGCCTTGCCACCATTGGTGATCAGGGTGCGAGAGGCTTTAGTTTAGAAAGAAATTGCTGGCTGCAGAACATTTTCAAATGTTGCTGACAGCATTCCCCCCCCCCCCCCCCCCAGGACGCATTGCTGACTCACACCCGCTGCCTTTCTGTGATCTAGAGGGGAATTTTGAATCAGTGTTCTGTTGTTGTTCTCTTCAACGTTAATTGACTTAATTTGCGGAATTGAGGTCTAACTCAGACGCGGTGAAATTCCATGCCAAGGGTGTTTGTGTTACGATTCAGTGGGCTTTGGCAAATGGCTACATCAGTGTCACCTATACCCCTGATATTGCTGTCACCCTAGAAAGTTCCTTCCTCTTCCATCCTAATCAACCTGCAGGGAGATTTTGAAAAAGGAAAAGACCAGAAGGTTGGCCTTCACAGAGCTTGCATGCTAGTCAAAGCAGGCTACATTATGTCACTGAAATAATTGAAGATCAACGCAATAAATGACATGATCTGGTACTAAATGGAAAGGTTCGGTTTGCCAGTGCGACATGAATTTAGGGAAGCGAAATGCATTAAAATGTCACCTTGGGAGTTTCGTAACAATGCAGATACCTGGGCCGACCCCAGTACCATTAAATCAGAATTCCTTGGCTTGAGACCCAGGAACACATGTTTTAAATAAATGTGCTCAGGACTTCTGATAGGGAGCGGGGGCAGAGGTGGGCACAAACCACGCTTTGGAAAACACACGATCTGTTATGCCCGGGTAGAAGTCATTATTGATAGATGCAGAGACGGAGGACCAGAGAAGTTTTAGGGCTTATTCAAGATCACACAGTGAATTCATGGGATGGCCTGCATTTCTGGAAGGGGAGTTGGAAAGGCCAGGAACACAGTCATTTGCACTGGCCCGCAGCGGGGTGTCTAGAGCCCAGGGTTAGCCCCAGTGCACAAGGTCTCCAGGACAACACCCTGCGAAACAGCCTCGGGGCCCCTGTGTGTCTGAGAGAAAGGGAGGAAGAACCCACTTACCCCTCCAGCCTCCGGGCGTTGACAGACCCAGAGCCTGGAGGACTCACTGGGGACAAGGAAATCTGCCACCAGCCTCATTCTTCCCCTGTCTTGCCAGTGCACTCCAGAGACTGAGCTGCACCACGGGAGGATAGCAGGCTCACTGCTGCACTGACAGAGAAGAGCTGGCCCACCCAGCATTGCGCCGGGTAGAATGTCTCCTCCCCGCGCACCAAAGAACAAGTAAATCAGGTATCGGGACGACTGACACCATTGATGAATGACCAGGTTGGGACACGTTCAGCCGCCCAGCTCCTTGGCTCCACTGCCATCCATACGGCATTTTGGTTGCATCTGAAGCAGAACTATTGTTTCTTTCCCCACCAGAACAAACCCAAATGGCCGCTAGATCACTGGGGCAAATGGGCATCCTGATGAACCTTTGACCTTTCCAAGGGTCAATTTATCTCTGACGAGTGGGCCCCCCATTGATGAGGCTCTAGAGACACGCAGGAAGTCAATACTCTCTGGAAAAGGGCAGAGTCTCTTAGTCCTCTGTCCCTCTCTCCTCAATGAAAGGTAACAGTGAATGACCAGAGTCCCCTGACCTGCTTGGTAGGGGCTCCAAGACCAGAATTCAAGGGGAGATGGAACATGAGAGCAGCCAGGAGGTCTTGCCTGGGCCAGCATTGCAGATTTTGAGTCTGGACTTCTCTCTTGTCCAGCAAGAGAGCAGACGCAGAATTAAGTATGAGAGAGGCTAATGTCCAGGAGGAGACAAGAGCCCAGAGTAAGGGTCCTTGTTCCGTACTTATTAGGATCGGAAGGCTTACAGACGTGATGGATGTGCACAAAGAGACAATGAAACAGTGATCATCAACTCAAGTGTGTGAAAGAAAGGGTGTTTCAAAGATATGCGGTGGTAGGGGTTTGGGTCATTACAAAACAAAATCCCAGAGCCTAGCAGATGGCTGTTTACAGCAGGCATGGGGCACCGTGTCTGTTTATCTCAACTTGCCTAGGGGACGAGACAGATGGAGCGTGATACCTCAGGGTCAACAAGGCACCTTTCTTTTGTTAATTAGCTCTTTTAGCTAATTACCAATTTCACCCTGCTGCTGGGTCTATCGCCCTGTTTACCTGTTTACCTATTCTGGATGCTTTCTTCCTGCAGAAGCAGCTCTACACTTTTGTTCTATGCTGGGGGCGCTTTTGCCCTGTTTACCTATTCTAGACGCTCTCATCCTAAGCCTTGTTACTCCGTTGGTGCAAGTTCAGGGAATTCCTAAA
Organism: Felis catus; assembly: GCF_018350175.1. NCBI lineage: Eukaryota > Metazoa > Chordata > Mammalia > Carnivora > Felidae > Felis > Felis catus. The sequence goes on from NC_058372.1 coordinate 16,454,874, forward strand.
CTGATTCCCCACAGGCCAGGGCTGTGACTTGCATCGTAGACGTTTACCATGGGAATGTGCAAGGGCCCTCCAGCGTCCGGCTTCTGTGCAGCCCCTCATGCAGTCCCTGACAACTCTCGTCCACTCTCCACATGGATAAGTGAGATGGAATTGCATGCGGAGGCCCCTGGACTCACCCCAGTAATGCCCAAGAACCCACTGTGGGAAGAGACGGTTGGTAAGGTGTCTCCACTCCCGTTGGGGTCCTCCTGCACCGTGACCCTGGGCAAGTCACTTCACCCTCTGGGTTTCAGGTTCTCCTCATTTGCCAAATGAAGGGTTTGAATTAAGGTCCCTTACAGTTCACTTCCGGCATTGTGAGTTACAGTCCACCCCTCCCCAAGCCAAGGACCTTGACTTTGTTTTGTTTTGTTTTGTTTCCTCTTGGGTGCAATCCAAGGGCAAAGGTCTAACAGTCATTCCAGATAGGAGGATAGACACCTACTTGTGAGATTCTTAATCTTCAAGCTCTTGCCTTTTTATCTTTGCATCCTTAGGACAAAATGCACGTCGATAAGTGCTGGGAAAACGCGCAAATCATCTGAAAATTAGGGCTCCATGTGGCCTGACCTGCCGATCTACCCAGTGAAACCCACCAGGAAAAATTTTAAACTAATTGCAACCACTGCTGTGTCTCCTGAGAAACTTTCAAGGAGGAAGGTCCACTTCACGACCACGATGAGTTCTCCTTAAAACTCCTGTCCTCTTCTCTCCTGCTCCTTTCCACACCTACTGCTGCTTACCAACCTCTTACCCTTGAACCCCCTCTCAAAGCCCGCTGCTCCTGCCTTCTGCAAAGACATGACCTCCCCCGGCCCCAGCGTTTTGGGCTCCTTCTCATTTCTTCCCTTCTTCCCTTGCTTCTCTCTCAGTTTCTTTACATTTGATAAGGTCTGCATCATCAGCTTTGCAAATCTCTCCCCCCTGCCCCCCACCGCCCATCAACAGTTTTGAAGGTGGGGCGCCTGGGTGGCTTAGTTAAGTGTCTGACTTGATTTGGGCTCAGGTCGTGATCTCATTGTTATGGGATCGAGCCCTGCATCAGTCTCTGCACTGAGAGCCCAGAGCCTGTTTGGGATTCTCTCTCTCCCTCTCTGCCTCTCTACCTCTCTCTCTCTCTCTAAAACAAATAAGTAAAAACTTAGGGAAAAAAAAAAACAGTTTTGAAGGTGCTACCTAGGTGGTCTGATTTCTGAAGGAGCCAGACGGTTTCCCTCAACTTCTAAATAGCAACCATAACACCCATCATTCTAAATAGACACCTTCATTGCTTTATTTATTTATTTATTTATTTAATGTTTTATTTTATTTTTGAGACAGAGAGAGACAGAGCACGAATGGGGGAGGGTCAGAGAGAGAGGGAGACACAGAATCCGAAGCAGGCTCCAGGCTCTGAGCTGTCAGCACAGAGCCCGACACGGAGCTCGAACTCACAGACCGTGAGATCAGGACCTGAGCCGAAGTCCGTCGCTCAACCGACTGACCCACCCAGGCGCCCCTACACCTTCATTGCTTTAATTCTCAGAGGCTTGTGGGCTTTATTCAGTCAATTAACAATGGAAGCAGCATGGTGAGTCACCCTCTCTGTGACCCTAGGCCGTCACCCAATGTCCTTGCTTCTGTTAAGGAGGGCGGGACTGGATGAGGAAAGATAACACCATGATTTCTTCCAGAATGGACTGCAAAATATGGGCTTGGGGAAGTTTTTTACCACCGTCTGTTCAGCTCACTTCTCCTCCTTTAAGTGGAGATCATGCAGAGCTATTGTGAGTTTTCAACAAAACAAGAAAACATAAAAATTGAGCAAAAGTCTTGGCCATCGCAAGCACGCGATAAATGTTGTTATTATTAATCCTATCGCTGGTGTTAATGTTGTGATTCTCCAACGCTCCTTTGAGTCTGAATGGCCCGTGAATCTCTAGATGTTACCTGAATCCCACCCAGAACTGCCTGAGTAAAACGTGCCCAGGCAACTGGAGTTTACAGGTGACAGTGTCTGGAATGGAAGAGGTCTCGTTAAGTGCTCGCTTGATTAAATAATTCATCAGTCCTAATTGGGAAGAAAAAACTATGTGAAATAGAACTGCATAAGAGGAAATAAACAGTCAGCACGACATGAGTACCGGAGGATTCCCCATTCCACCATCAAAAGAGAAATTGTCCCCGCAGGAGAGTGACACAGGAAAGCCCTTATCAGCTGGCAAGCGACACACACCATAACACTGATGAGGCGAGGGGTGTGGGGCAAAGGTCCGGACACAAACCCTATGTTCTTCCCTGCTGTGCCCGGGGGGCCATCTTTACGGCCTTAGCCAGAGCAGGTAAAAGTTAGCTTCAAGGACTGTTTCGAGAATCTTCCAGGTTTAAGGCCAGCTGGGCTGCCAGTTGTGACTGCAGAAGCAGTTTGCGGTGGTTTCTTCACCTCCAGCTGCTTCTCTGTTTGCTCTTTTGTCCTGGCTACTAGTAAAAACTCCTCCTGTGTTTATTTGTTTGTCCGTAGGTATGGGAGATTATGTTAGCTCTCAGCCAGACTCTGCCCTGAAGGCCCTGCATGGAAAGGGGTCACTTGGCCACCCCTGAGCCACCTGGGGAGTGTCTGTACGGGGCCTTTCCTCATTCCTGGCCAAATAAGCAAAAGAGGAAGAAACAAACAAATAAGGAACTTTGGAAAGCAGCAAAGACTGCAAGCCTATGAAAATGGGACAGCTGGAAAATCCTGGGGCTACTGAGAAAACAAAAGCCCTAAACTGGCAGCAGAATTGGACCAGCTATTGGTCCTATTGGGGCGGGGGGAGGGGGAGGTAGAGGGGTGGGGAGGGGGGATAGGCATCAGTTCACACCTTCTCCTCTGGATTCTTTCCTGGCCTAAGGGAAAGCCTGGAAGTCCTGACCATGTGCCCTTTCACTGTGAGTGCGGTTTTTTGGAGCCTAGAGGACTCTGATAAAACCCCACTAACACCCCTTGTTGACTTAATGAAATTTCTACCATCAGGAGACAATGGGCCTAGTGAAGAGAAAAAGTCTTGGAATCTGTCACTGTCTATTTACTAGTTCTACGAGCTATGGCAAAGGATTTAAGTTCTCTTAGGCTCTCTTTCATTACCTGAAAATAATGATAAATTAAAACCATCATAATCATACGTAACACAGGGCTATTGGGAACATTGAACCTGAGATCATGGACGGCAGGTACTCAGCGCAGTGTCTGGCTCAGGATGACCCTCCGTAAAAGTCACCTGTGCGTCACCATTTAGCAAACTGGCCCTCTCAGGCTAGGCCTTCACCCCGTTTGCCCCTAGACCGGCAAAAAGCTTTTTGGTTGGACTTCACACGTAGGCTTCCAGAAAGAAAGAAAACCGAGCAGCCTATTAGCATACAGTGGTCCAGTTTCTGGGGCTAAGTAAACAGGTTACTTACTAAAAACATGATGCTGACTGTGGAGCTTTCTGCTGCTGTTTGAAACTATAGGAATAATATAGTCATGGCAATGGGAATAGACATATGAACCCAGACGAATACTGCAACCCCTAGGGTTTTATTATTCGCGTTCAAATAACTGGAAATTTGGGGCGCCTGGGTGGCGCAGTCGGTTAAGCGTCCGACTTCAGCCAGGTCACGATCTCGCGGTCCGGGAGTTCGAGCCCCGCATCAGGCTCTGGGCTGATGGCTCAGAGCCTGGAGCCTGTTTCCGGTTCTGTGTCTCCCTCTCTCTCTGCCCCTCCCCCGTTCATGCTCTGTCTCTCTCTGTCCCAAAAATAAATAAAAAACGTTGAGGAGCGCCTGGGTGGCGCAGTCGGTTAAGTGTCCGACTTCAGCCAGGTCACGATCTCACGGTCTGTGAGTTTGAGCCCCGCATCGGGCTCTGGGCTGATGGCTCAGAGCCTGGAGCCTGTTTCCGATTCTGTGTCTCCCTCTCTCTCTGCCCCTCCCCCGTTCGTGCTCTGTCTCTCTCTCTGTCCCCCCAAAAATAAATAAACGTTGAAAAAAAATTTTAAAAATTCAAATAACTGGAAATACCTGAAACGTTATTATTTATTTATTTATTTATTTATTTATTTATTTATTTTTATTTTAGAGAGAGAGAGAGCACAAGGTGGGAGAGGAACAGGAGGAGAGAGAGAATCTTAAGCAGGCTCTATGCTCAGCGTAGAATCCGTTGCTGGCCTTGATCCCACAAGCCTGGGATCATGACCTGAACTGAAATCAAGCATCAGATGCTCAACCGACTGAGCCACCCAGGCACCTCGTGAAACTTTAAACATGTAATAACAAGGAGTAGCATCCAAAGGCTGGAATTTTCTTTGACCGTCTTTATGGACACTTCATCATAAATCCTATGCTTCAGACCCTAGACGTATCAGATCCCCAAATACAGGAAGTTGAAAAATGAAACACAAAACAGATATGCCTTGATGTGGGAATTATTTCCCTCAGAAGCCAATTTGATATTCTGCCTTAAGGAACTAAAAACTAGTTCATGAAGAGCGCCTGGGTGGCTCGGTTGGTTAAGCATGTGATTCATGATTTCGGTTCAGGTCATGATCTCACGGTTGTGAGTTCAAGCCCCGCATAGGGTGCTGCACTGATAGCACAAAGCCTGATTGAGATTCTTTTTTTCTGCCTCTCTCTCTCTCTCTGTCCCTCCCCTGTGCGTACTCTTGCTCTGTTAATATAAATAAGGAAACTTTCAAAACAAATTAAAAAAGAAGTAGTTCGTGGGAGAATGCAACAACCAGTTTATATTTTACCATTTACAATATCATTCATTGATTCGCTCACTCATTCATTCATCATAAAACAAATATTTACTCCATTTCAGGCACCATGCAGAATGTTGGGGGTATGAAGCTGAATTAGACAGGACTTAGACATGATTTCTGCCCTCAAGGAGCCTGTGGTGGGATCCGGGGTATAAAGCCACATATAGCTAGTGGGTTTAATGTGCTAAAGTGACACAAGGGTGTGTGGGTGCTCCTCTGTGACAGCTGAGGGGCAGGGAAGTGCCTTTTAACAGGGGCATTAGGAAAGGCTTCATAATGCATGAAATCACTTTTGATTTGATTCTTAACGAATGAGTGGAGTTTGGAGGCGCCTGGGTGGCTCAGTTGGTTAAGCGTCTGACTCTTGATTTTGGCTCAGGTCACAATCTCATGGTGTGTGGGATTGAACCCCACACTGCGCTCTGCACTGACAGGGTGAAACCTGCTTGGAATTCTCTCTCTCCCTCTCTCTCTCTCTGTCTATCTCAAAATAAGAATGAGTGGAGTTTGTTAGGTGGAAAAGAGAAAAAACAAAAATATAAGTAGAGAGAACAACATCCAAGTGTTGTTCCAACATCCAAGTGTAGAGTTCCATGGATGCCCCAGGCATAGCAATGGTAGATGAAGCATATTATGGATATATGTGCCAAATGGGATGCGTGGCTGGGACTATGGGCCACTATGTGTCTGGAATCCACAGTGAGAAGTTTAGAGTGCCATGCTATGAAAGAGGAAAAATAAATGTAAAACATAAGAGGGGAGGAGTTAGGTGCAATGAAAGGAAGGATGTCTCTCAAGACAAAAGGGCTGGGACAGTGGGATAATTACGAGAGGGGACATCTAAGTCTACAGATCATTCCTTGAAGAGTCCCAGAACCAGAGACAAATCAGATGGTGCTGTGTGCATTTTCAACCTTCCCTAGTCCTCCACACATGTATTTATGCAAGTTTTTGAAAATAGATTGGAAATTTAACAAGCACAAAAAAAGTCAACCTAAGCGGCAACAGGGGTGGGTGGGGTGAAAGGTGGTATTTTGCCTGGCATGAGATGTTATGGAACAAATGCATATTTTAAAATGTTCACTTTGGTTTAATTATCAAACACGTGTTTTTATTTTTTTCTGATTTCAGGAGTCACGCATTTATTGTGTGTAATATGGAAATGACGGCTTACATAGAGGAAATCAAGTTTTCTGTATGCGTTCTAATTTAAGGCATGTAAGTTGCTCTTTTGTAATTGGCTTTCTGGTTTTGCTTTTGTGCTTGGAAATGGTTTCCCTTCCAAGGGATCAGATAAAAGTAATTCTCTTACATTTTCTTGTAATGTTTTATCTGTTTTTCGTTTTCGTATTTAACACAAGTCCGTACCGACTTTAGTTTTATGAACGATCTTAAGTAAGGTAGAGTCATGGTACCTGTAGGAGCCTTGTTTTTTGTTTTTTGTTTTTCCCATCAACCTGCTCATTCTTTCATCTTGTCATTTTATTCATTTCCTGTTTTTGTAGTTATCAACAGCAGGGTATGCGTTTCCTGGGTGGTTTTCTTGCAGTCATAACGAAGTACTATTGCTAAAGCCATTCCTTCTGGCTGCTGTTATTTGTGTCCCCATGTTGGCTAACAGGGCCTTGGCCTTTTGCCTGCCGACTACCTCCTTGAGTGTCTGAGCTGTTACTAGGAGCTTACAAACTCAAAGCATGGCCTGTAGAAAGTGCCCCCATTCAGGTCCCTCTGGAGGTGTTTCAGGAACGGTCGGGCATCTGTCGGAGACATTTCTATGTTGATTTCCCGAGGACCTTCCAAGCTGAGAATAGGGTGGCACTATCCCAATAGACTGTCCCACGCCCACCCTTTGAGCTATACCACAGTCACTCATTCTTTAAGCAAACGTAGTGCTCCAGATACAGGGATGAATGAGAGGCTGTCCCTGGCCCCAAGGTACTCACTCACCCTTCTAGAATGCTCCAGAGGAGCTGCTGAGTACACCTATCTCATGAAAAAAGAGCTCATGGGCTGACATCATGGGAATCCGCCCAATCTCATTCAATTTACTCAACAAATATTTGTCAAGCTCCTACTATTTGCCAAGAACTATGCCGGGTGCTGGGTTCTCCTCCAGGAGCTGACTGCAGAGTGGAAAGCAGACAAATAAATCGGGGGTTAGACGTGAGTATGATAGAGCTCAAGTGGGTGAAAACTGGGGCCTCGGCTGCTATGGTTTTTCCAGGTTATTCACTCCCGCCCCCCTGCCAAGGACTTTTCAGGTATTTTAACCAAAGAGTGTCTTTCATATTCAAAGTCATAGCAATGTTAACTGTAATCCAGTTCCTTTGAGACTCTTCAGGGGAGCTCTAAACTCCCTTCAGACCCACCTCTTAGAGTTACAGAGGACGTCAGTTGAGATCGATGGATGAACGGACGAGTAGTAAGTGGTTCAAAGAATTAAAAAGAAGTAAGGGATGAGCATATGATCTGGTTCTCTCAACCAGGAACTTCTCAGTCTTTGGGCCTCACGGCAGTCAACGCCAAGAGCGGCAGCCTGGGAAGAGATAACACAGGCCAGGCACCTTAGAAATTTCCTTTCCTTTGATCCCACTGACCCAAACCCGGGGGCCCCACTGATGTTTATTTTGGCTTCTTTGCCCTGAAGCCTCGGGCAGCCCTTATGTGGCGAGCTGCTTAGCTGACAAATATTTTAATGGAGGAATTAGCTAGCTTCTTACGTGGTCACCTGATAGGTCACACAGCCTTCAGCCACACACACACACACACACACACACAAAATGGAAACTATGCTCCCCAAACTGCAAGCAACCAAATCCTGATCATTTTGTGATAAAATCTTGGAATAATCTGGGCTCTGTCTGTCTGTCCATCCTCGTGTTGGGAAAGGAAGAAAGAAGAAAGACAGAGAAGGAAAGTGAAATGCAAATTATGAATTTAGCTACTTTTGAGCAGTCTTCCAAGCAGATGTGCTGTAGGAAATCAAGATGAGGTTTTGATATTGGGTTTTGTGGGGTTTGTGGGGTTTTTTTTGTTTCTCTTTGTTTGTTTTTTGCATTTTTCTTTTCCCTCCCCCTTTCTGGACCCCTAGTGATGAGTAATCAAGAGCGGGCGTTAGAGCAGATCTTTGCTTCTTCACAACCCCCTTGGAATGGTCTCTCATATCCTCCTTTTTTTTTTCTCCAGCAACCACTTTAAAGCTTGCTATAGGGTCTCCTTTGCAGTGCCAACACTTGAACCTCCTTCCTCAAAGAAATCATCCCTTTGTGTTTAATAATTCATACTTTTCACCATGTAATATTGCCATTCTAACATGGGTTTGGGGTAAAGCGTGGAGGGGCGGGGGGAGATGATATATGCACGTGAGTCCTTCCTGCTACTACCCTGTCTGATCTCATCCATCTTTGAGATTTTCATTCATTCTCTTAACTCCCATCTGCCAGGCATTTGTTGAAGGGCAGTGTTATGCACAGCTATGTTGTCAAAGATAATTAGGATCTAGTATGGTAGGGTTTCTACTTTCCTTCAGCCCATTACTGCTTAGACTATCAACTCTACTCAGGGCTGTATATGGGCTTCTGCGAGAGAGAAAACAGCAGAGAGGACTGTTTCTATGCTACAAAAGGTCTAGATTTACTTTGTATTTCTCAAGCTTCAGCTTCTTCAGATGTATGATGGGAATAATCTCCACCTTACCATGCTGGGTGAGAATGGAGGTAACCTATGGAAAGGGCCTTCTATTGAGCTGAATAAGTGGAAACACTCAACGATTGGTAGACAGGGGTACCTGGGCGGCTCAGGCTGTTGAGTGTTCAACTCTTGGTTTAAACGCAGGTTATGATCTCAAAGTTTGTGAGTTTGAGCCCCACATCGGGCTCTGCATTGATAGCACAGAGGCTGCTTGGTAGTTTTTCTCTCTCTGCCCCTCTTCTGCTCGAGTTCTGTCTCTATCTCTCTCTCTTTCTCTCACTCTCTCTCACTCTCTCTCTCTCTCAAAATAAATAAATAGACTTTAAAAAAAAGTTGGTAGACATTATCATTATCACATATATCACTTGTAGTGTCTTATTCTTTACGATTTATATCGTAGCTCAAGTATCTTTGATTCTACAAGACAAAAACAAAAACAAACAAACAAACAACAACAACAACAAAACAGATCTAAGCCACTGCTATGCTTCTTCTTTCAGCTGGTGATACAAAGTAAGAGGGACAAGAGAGAAGGGGGCCAGTAGCTATCCCTTGGTAGAGCAAAAAATGAGTGAATTCTAGGTCCACATTACTAGTCTACCCTGACGTGTTTTTATACATACCCAGACTTATTCCGGAATCCTTTCTTAACTCCACCACTTTCCTTTCTTCTTTCCTCTCCCTCTTCCTCATTCTCTGCTCTCCTCCCTGGGTTGTCACAACTATAATTTCTTCTCTACACTTCCAGCCCTAAGAGCCCTTAGTCAGGCAGCAGATTGTGAGCTACCTGAACCCCATGCACAGAAGGACAAGCAAGCCTGAGTTGCTTTCCCAGGGCCTCCTGGCTAGGAATTCTATTGTTCAGAGGCCCCTTTTGCATCCTCAGGGAAGGGGCCAGGCCCCCCCTCTCTCCTCTGCCTCCCTCCAAAAGGTTTGTGTGATAAAACAAAACACATCACTGATGTACCATGTGCCAAGCCAAAAAGAAAAGAAAATGGACAGGACTATTTGGAAACAATTCCTCACCACTGTTGTTAGGAATCCTTGAAAGAGTCATAGTTTTCAGCTAGGCTTTCACTCTATTTCAAGTTTCTCTTCTTATTCTATGGTCTCTCCCTGTACAACCTCATTCATCCATCCATTCATCCATCTATCCATCCATTCATCCACTTGTCCATCATTTACTCATCAATTACCTCCCTTGTACCAGGCATGGAGACACTGCATGACAATGCTGACAAAACCTATGCCCCATGGGATTTACATTCTAGCAAGAGGTAGGGGCAAATCATGAACAAATGTACAAATTCTGTAAAGAGTCCCAGGTCAGGGGAGGGGATGGTTGTGGAGCGATGCTCCGTAAGAAAAGGGAGACAGGATGTTACCAACAAGAAGATGACACTTGAGAAAAGAAAAGGAAAGTAAAGGGAGTTAGGTGAACTTCTGAAGGAAGAGCATCCCAGCAAAGCAAACAATAAATGCAAATATCTGATATCAAAGAGGGCTTCACGCGTTGAAGCAACAAGAAGAAGGAAATGATATTATCTGCAGCAAGGTTAGAATAAGGAAAGTGGCAGGAGATAAGCCCCCTGAAGAAGCCAGAGACAAGTCAAGGGGAGACATGTCAGCCATGATTAGGAAAGTGAGTTTGTTTAAAGGAAATGGACACTATTCTTAGGGCGCCTGGGTGGCTCAGTCGGTTAAGCATTGGACTTTGGATCAGGTCATGATCTCACCATTCGTGAGTTTGAGCCCTGCATTGGGCTCTGTGCTGACAGCACAGAGCCTGGAACCTGCTTCAGATTCTGTGTCTCCCTCTCTCTCTGCCCCTCCCCTGCTTGCGCTTTGCCTCTCTCTCTCTCTCTCAAAAATAAATAAACGTTAAAAAAATTTAAAGGAAAGGGATGTTATTCTAGTTTTAAACAGAGGTCAGATGCAATCTGATTTGTGTTTTAAAAGGATCATTTAGGCTGGGTGGAGGAGAAAAGGCCACTGGAGAGCAAAGGTGACAGAGGAAGACCAGTCAGACGCCCATTTCCACAGTCAAGGCAACTGACGAGGTTGATGGTCATTAGTGGACATGAAGTCCGTGAAGGCTCATTTGCTCACCCTCTCGTCCCACCAATCCAGACAGAATTTCGGGTGGGGTTTCAAGTTCTTCAAAAAGATACACAAAGCCATATCAACCATCATCTATTTTACTAAAGATTCCTTTGGGATGCCTAAAGAAGGGAAAAATTTCTATCACAATTACCACAGTAAGCCACGCTGACAGCATCTGTGACCATGACACCCTCCCAAGCCCCTGCTTGGTCAACAGCTCTCTTCTCCCTTCCAGATCCCTGCTCCTTATAGACTTAAGACTTCTAGGGGCACCTGGGTGGCTCAGTCGGTTGAGCGTCCAACTTCGGCTCAGGTCATGATCTCGCAGTCCGTGGGTTGGAGCCCCTCGTCAGGCTCTGTGCCGACAGCTCAGAGCCTGGAGCCTGCTTCGGATTCTGTGTCTCCTTCTCTCTCTCTCTCTCTGCCCCTCCCCCGCTCACCCTCTGTCTCTCTTAGAAATAAATAAACATTAAAAACAAAAAAAAAAGACTTCTTTCCTCCCTACCATGCAAAGAAACTCATCACTGCCCCAGCTTCTATTCACACAAAGCACGTAATCAACTCCCCCACAGTGTTTGGAAAATAAATTGCCCTTCAGTTAACAAGATCTACTCTCCCCTTAAGGTGTTGTAGAAACCATCCATTGTTACCGGAGTATGTCTTGGCAGTCTGTCTTCTGCAAATGTAGGGGAAATAGACCTGAACAAGCAGAAATCCGTCCTGCTCCCTTGTGATGAACCACACTCTACAGATACGGGACTGAGAAGTTGAAGTTTTTCTCTGCGTTTTGTAAACTGCTGGCAAGCTAAGAGCCTATGATTTCAACAGGGAGTATAGAAGTTGAAATATCTGTAGCTCTTGCTGGAAACAGTAATCAAACCCTCACCTTCTTCTTCCCTTCCTTCCCTTTGTTCCAGGGTCCTGAGCTTTTCTCTTGCTTTGCCCATGAACTCGCCGGCAGTGTTCTGGGGGGAAAGGGGAAGGGATATCAGTGATGAGTGGAGAACGGAAACTTCTCAGGGGTGGGGATCTCATCTCTCCATGTTCTGCTGGGCACCTGGGGCCTGTTGCTCTTGGTACCGCTCCAGGATATACACTTTCCGTGGCGATTTGTCTAATCACGCTGAGCAGACTATAGATGAATTGCTTAAATCGGTAGCTCCCACTGACCTTCAGCACCTGGTCACAGTGCTTCGTACCCCGGGCGCCGGGTAACTACTGCGGATTGACTGTCACGTGATCTTCTTTACCGCCTTCCCGTCCACAGCTCTTGGGATGCAGCTGGGAAGGGAAGGTGGCCACAAGGCAGCAGCCCTGGGAGCTGAAGGGCTAAGCTGGGACCAACAAGCAAACTCATCGTGAGCCAGATCTTTAAAAAAGCAAGCTGTGAGGGGCTCAGTCAGTTGGGCATCAGACTCCGGCCCAGGTCCATGATCTCATGGTCTGTGGGTTCGAGCCCTGCACCCGGCTCTGTGCTGACAGCTCAGAGCCTGGAGCCTGCTTCGCGTTCTGTGTCTCACCCTTTCCTTGCCCCTCCCCCGTTCGTGCTCTGTCTCTCTTGCTCTCAGAGATGAAGAAAACACTTAAAAAATAAATAAGTAAATAACCATAAGAGACTCTTAAATACTGAGAACAAACTGAGGGTTGATGGGGGGGCGGGGGAGGGGGCAAAGTGGGTGATGGGCATGGAGGAGGGCACCTGTTGGGATGAGCGCTGGGTGCTATATGGAAACCAGTTTGACAATAAATTATATTTAAAAAATAAAATAAAATAAAATAGCAAGCTGTGGGGCGCCTGGATGGCTCAGTCAGTTAAGCACCTGACTCTTGATCTCAGTTCACGTCATGATCTCATGGTTCATGGGTTCGAGCCCTGCTTGAGATTCTCTCTCTCCCTCTTTATCTCCCTCTCTCTCTCAAAATAAATAAATAAACTTTAAAAATAAATAGATAAATAAGCAAGCGGCAATGCATGGTGGTCACTCACATCTTAGCCTGCTCTCCGTATAATGCCAACCGTTAAAAATCTAGTTTCTCAGTATTGCTGGATGTGGTTTTCTGCACTAAATAAAAAAAATGAGAAGGCTCAATAAATTGCCGAATTCTCTGGTAAGTAGATTTTGAGCTGCATGAGGGCTAAAGGCTGGGTCCAATTAGTACTCCCCAGAACAACCTTGCACCCGCCTGTCCCTTGGCAGGTGCTAACTTAACTTTTCTGAGTGAATGAATGAATCGTGCCTTGTGTGCTTCCTCCAGGCTGACTTTATCATGCGAATTGTTGAGAACTTATGCTTCATCACGTTCCTTAAGAGAGCAAGGGAATCAAATCTCACAATATTCTTTTTGTCTTAGCATCGAATGCCTAGTAATTCCTCCTGCTGGGGAATTATTATTCTCTTCTTGGTCTCAGCAGCTAATACATGCCTAAAGATTTTCCTATCAGTCACCGCATTTCCATTCCTTTTTCTTACACCACTTAAAAGAAGAAATACCTCTAAGGTCCCTCCTCGGCTGTGAAGCTCGAACCAGGAGCTGGCTGGACTCCTACCACCCAGAAAGTGACAGACAGGCCCCCTTGAGATGTCTTGCCCTCAGGGTACTGCCAATGGAGAAGACAGAGGCAGGGTCACCTCCAGAGGAGTGGGAAAACCTGTCTTCCCTGTCCGTGTATTTCCTAACCACGTCCTTGGCAAAAGGCGAAGAGGTAGAAAGAAGTGAAGCCTCAGTTAGTCACCACAAGCGCACAGCCTCAGCGGGTGTCTGCTGACCTTATCCTTAGGATGATTACACAGTGACAGCTGGAAAGGCAGATACCCCCGTCCCCTCTGCCTGAGTGCGGGAGAAAAGAGACCAGGACGGAGGGGAAGGAAGACATATTGATGTGGGCTCCATTCCCCATTGACGATATCAACATTCCTGAGTCCAGATCTTGCGAGAAATAAAAGGGAAATTAGTCCCCCATGAGCCAGGGCAGAGGCGGTACACCAAGCAACAAAGATTCCAGCCTTTTAGTTTACAGATCGTTTCTTTCCAATTCAGAGTCACGCAGTCCTGTTTGGCAAGCTGGGCTCTTGGCTGAATAAAGGGTGATACTAGGATAGTAAATACTGTCTGTGGCCTCCTTGAGCTAATTTAACAAATTCCATGCTCGTGAGTCATACCTGGGACACGCCTAGTGCCTAGTTCTCCAGCCCCATAGAAGCAAGTCACTAGGCAGTACCTTTCATTGTTTGTGCTTCTTCCACAGATTGACCTCTTCATGTGAGATGGGTTTCCCTTCTTTGACTCCAAGTCACGAAGAGGACTTTATCCACAGTAACCTAACTCGAGGCAGATACATAAAGATGGATGAACACGAGCTGGCTGGGGCCCTACCTCACGGTGGGTTTGGAAACAGGAATGTGTCCCAAATACTCACCCGTGCCCGGGACCTGGTACTGCCATGTTCTGATCCCCAGCTGAACCAGCGCTCTTAAAACTACAGGAATTTTAAGAAAGAGTTCTAAATCTCACATTTAGCTATCAAAACATCAAATGAGTAATTAAGGGGGGAAAAATTAAAAAGATGATCCAGGGGCACCTGGGTGACTGTCAGTTGCTCGTCTGACTTCAGCTCAGGCCATGATCTCACAGTCCGGGGGTTTGAGCCCCGTGTCGCTCTCTGTGCTGACAGCTCAGAGCCTGGAGCCTTCTTCGGATTCTGTGTCTCCCTCTCCCTCTGCCCCTGACCCACTCATGCTCTTACTCTCTCTCTCAGAAATAAATAAACATTAAAACAATTTAAAAAGAGATGATCCAAAAGATGAAGAAATTGTATTTCATCCCTTCATGAGGTTTTCATAATTGATTAGTCTGAAAAGCTTTTTAGAAGGAGAGGAAAACTGCTGGAACTCTCTTGTACACTGCAAAGCACAAACATGCGTGCCCACACATACACACATAATTTATTTAAATCATTTCAATCGTTGTACACTTGAAAAACATTTCCTCACTAACTATTCAAGCCCCAGGACTCAAGCATGGTAAAAAAATCATCGTTCCAAATATTTGCATCAGACAACTAGAGCAAAAATAACAAAACATATTGGGATCTGCCTTGAGCATGGAATCTGCTTAAGATTCCCCCCCCCCCGCCCCTCTCCCCAGCTCTCTCTCTCTCTCTTTCTCTTTGTTCCTCTTCCCAGCCACTCCCTCTCTCTTTTAAAAAGAAAAAGAAAAAGAAATAAATAAAAACTAGCTACCCACATCAGTCTAACTCATCGTACTTCTCTGTCTGGGTAAATTGTGTCTAAGACTTGTATCTTGTCCCTAAAGGGATTTTGGAAAATATAAATTTCTACTGATAATCGGGGAGGGGGGGGGAAATGTTGAGTTTCAGTGAATTAAATTTATTAATCAAGAGTATAGCATACTCAATTCTCTTTATCTTTTCAGATTTTTAAATGGTATTTGAGGCTATGCTTTCAGAATAGCCATCATGAACATGACTTTGGTGACTCAGGGATACATGCCTTTCTGTCCAGCACATACTGGGAAGGATTCTGCAGAGGCAAAGTCCATGCAATACTCAGTGTGTTATCTCAGGGCTCAACCTGGTGCTTTATGGCGTTGGCCAGTCACAGATACAGAAACGGGAGGATATTTGAAAGAACACCCAAAGTAAATGAGGGGCTGCTCGGGCTAGTTAACTTCCAAAAGCAGAACATAAATGTATTAACTTTTGGGACACATGTTTCAAATGCCCTTGTCCTTTGACTAGTACTAGGGAGTACTCAGGGAGAGACTTCATACAAGAGGCTTAGCAGTTAGCAGGTGGTGTCTACACTTCACTCACTTTCATCCACGTAGTCATTCATCAAGCATTTATTGCTGGCCCTACCGTGGTAAGTCACTGTATCATTGTGACAGGAGATGTGGCAATGTGTAAAATTCACTCACTACCTTCCCGGGGTTAGGGAAATAATCCATATATAATCTATATATCCTTCCTTTCCCTTCCATTCCTCTTTGATTTTCTTGGTAGCCACCTGAATGAAGTCTGAATCTGCTATGGGCATTTGTTCATATTCTTTTAGAACAAGGCTTTTCAACTTCAGTGACATGAGCGTTTGGGACCAGATAAGTCTTTGTTGCTGAGGACTGTCCTACTCATTGTTGAGTGTTTAGCAGCATCCCTGGTTTCTGCCCACTCTGTGCCAATAGCACTCTCTCCCCAACCATCACAATCAAAAATGTCTCTTGGGGTGGGGCGCCTGGGTGGCTCAGTTGGTTGAGAGTCTGAGTCTTGATTGAGGCTCAGGTCATGATCTCACAGTTCGTGAGATGAAGTCCTGTGTTGGGTTCTGTGCTAATAGCATGGAGCCTGCTTGGGATTCTCTCTCTCTCCCTCTCTCTGCCCCTCCCCTGCGTGTTCTCTCTCTCTTGGAAAATAAATAAACATTAAAAAGAAATGTCCCATGGGGAGAAACACCATCCTAATGGAGAGCCACTGAGTTACAAGAGGTGAGCAACAGGAAGTGATATGGATGGCTCGGAGAGCAAGAGTTAAGAAAAATTGGGAAATGGATAGTGTGTGTGTGTGTGTTTGTGTGTGTGTAGTTTGTTAATTTTTGTTTATTTATTTTTGGGAGAGAAAGAGGCACAGAGAAAGGGAGAGAGAGAATCCCAAGAAGGCTCCATGTTATCAGCACAGACCCTGATGCAGGGCTCAATTTCACAAACTGTGAGACCATGACCAGAGCTGACATCAAGAGTCAGACACTTAACCAACTGAGCCACCCAGGGGCCCCTGTATGTGTGTGTTTGAAAGGGTGGTGTAGAATTTCAGTTGCCTAATGATTTTTTAACACCACTTTTAAGCATTTTCTTCCTGTTAGAATATAAAAAGTAGCAAGAGATCATCGCAAAACACATCCAGACAAGCTACACAATTATCGCTTAAAGAAACCTATCAGAGAACCGTAGAGCAAGAAAACCTAAATGCAAGGAGCTTTGGGAGAGAGGGTGCTGCTGAGGATGGGGAGTGGAGGAGTCTTTTGTAGATGGGGTGAAAAGTCAGTTGAAATTTTGATGGACTTTTGATGCTCACCGATTGGCTGGGATGGTGGACTGGAGTCTCAAGGAGCCCTAGTAACAAATGAAGTTCACACTCATTCTCCAAGTCCTGCCTATGGGCTGTCACCTGTGCACAGGGACGGTACACAGAAGGCTAGGCACAGTGACAGTCCTCAGAGATCTTCCCCATGAGATATGAGATACAAGGGGCCTCTGACTAGTGCAAGGCAGAAGCTGCCAAAGGCCGGAGATAGGGCAGGAAAGCTGATAGAATCCTGGCAAAGCGCTCCTGGGTTCTACCGGAGGCAGGGTGGGAGAACTACACGTACCTCTGAGCTACTCCAGGACTTCACTAAGAGCAACACAATGGTCTGCCAAAAGACTGGGAGCAGGACAGAAGAACTAAAACAACAACAGAGCCTCAACCCGCCTCAACTACAGAGTCTACCGACCAAACCGCTAGACGGAAAGTTTGACAGAAGAGGAGACACACACTCTTTTTGGGGTAAAATAATTGGTCTGGGTCTCTTGTGTTCTGATGAAAGCACAATGTCTAGCATTAAATCTAAAATTAAGAAACACTGAAAATCTAAAATTAAAGAACACGTGAAAAAGGAAGAAAACAAGGAAGCAAAAAAAAAAAAATATATCGGAGAAAAATAGTCAATATAACCAGAACTCGAGAAGTGTTGGTACTTGCAGAAAAAGTCGATAAAATTGTGTATATATCTGGGGTGCCTGAGTGTCTCAGTCAGGTAAGTGTCTGACTCTTGATCTCAGCTCAGGTCTTCATCTCAAGGGTTGTGAGTTCAAGCCCCACGTTGGGCTCCACACTGGGTGTGAAGCTTACTTAAAAATAAATAAGTAAATAAGTAAATAAATAAATAAATAAAATTATATATATATCCTTAAATATATATGATATCCATATATATGTGTATATATATAATCCTTAATGAAATATTAGCAAATGAGATCCAGCAACACACAAAATGTCATAATTAATAAATAAAAGTCATGACCAAGTGGGGTTTGTCCAGAAATGCAAGATTGGTTTAACATGTGCAGGTGAATCAATGTAATTTAAATGAATAAATTTATTAGGAGAATAAGGAAAAGGAATTATCTCAATAAATGCAGAAAATGCACTAGACAAAATTCAACAATCATTCGCAATAAAAACATCAGCAAATTAGAAATAGAAGCAACCTTTCCCCCGTCTAATTACAAGCTATTCTTCAAACTAATGACTGAATGCTTTTCCTCAAGGATTGGAATTAAGGCAAGAACATCGACTCCTACTCCTATTCTGTAATATTCTAGAAGATGTGGCAATTTTCTAAGACAAGTAAATGCAATAAAAAGCATAAAGATTCTAGAGGAAGAAATCAAACCATTATTCAAAGAAAACAATTTGGTGCATGGAAAACACTACAGAATATGCACAAATATTAAAACTAATAAGTAAATTTAGCAAAGTTGCAGGATATAAAGTCACTATACCCTAGCAATAAAACAATTGGCAAATAAAACATTTTAAGGCATTACTTATGATAGTGGCACCAAAAAGTTAAATAGGAATAAATACAATGAAAGGTGTGCCAAATCTCTACACTTTGCAAACTACAAAACGTATTTAAGAGAAAAGAAACCTATATAAATGAGAAGACACACTATTTTATAAGTTGGAAGACTCAACATATGAAGACATCCTTTCTCCCTAAATTGATGATAAATTCAACATAATTTTAATAAAAAATCCAGCTGACTTTTTTAAAGAAAATGACAAGCCAATTCTAAAATAATATAGAAATCCAGGAGATTTGGAATAACCAAAATAATTTTGATGAAGAAAAAAAAAGTTGAAAGACTTACATTAACCAATTTTCAGGCTCAATCTGAAGCCACAGGAATTGAAAGAATATACTGTGGAACTACAGAGCGTCCAGAAATAGATCAATGGAACAGAACAGAAGACTGAGAAGTAGGCATACTCATGTATATACCAATTGACTTTCAACTAAAGCACCAAGTCATTCTAATAGGAAATATAAGTCTTCGAATGAATCTTTTGAACTCCTTGGACACCTATTTAACTTTCTATTTCATACCATACACAAAAATTTATTTGATATGGATCATAGACCTGAATGTAAAGACAAAATATAAAACATTGAGAAAACTTATGAGAATATAGCAGCCATTGGAAAGGCAAAGTTTTCTTCAACAGTACATAAAAAGCACGAATCATGAAAGAAGACATTGCTAAGTCACACGTCATGAAAATTAATAATTTGTATTCATAAAATTCATGATTAAAATGAATTAGCAAACCATGGACTGAAAAATATAAGTGCAATACACGCACCCAATAAAGGGCTCATATCCAGAATATATATAATACCTTTAAAAAACAAAAATAAAAAACAGCCCAGTTTGTAAAAAAAAAAAAAAAAAGACAAAAGGTTTGAACAGACATGTCACAAAAGAAGAACAGAATCCCAATAAGCCCATGGAAAAGGTGCTTAATATCATAGATTATCGAGGATCTGCCAAATGATGCCATCATAGGATGTTACTTCACATAAATCAAGATAGATGAAATAATGAAAAGTGAAAATACCACATGTTGGCATCAGTAAAATTAAAATATTGACAGTTCTGTGTATAAAGCAATTGAAACTCTTATGTATTGCCAACAAGAGGGTAAAATAATATGACCACTCTGGAAAAATCTTGGAAGTTTCTTACAAAGTTACCATACATCTTTTTATGGTCCCACTGTTCTACTTACACAAGAGAAAGGGGAAAAAACAAACACACGAAGACTTTTACAGCCATGTTCTCAGCAGTCTTAATAATGGCGCCAAACTGAACACAACTCAGTGGTCCCCATCTGGGAGAACTGATGAACTTATTGTGATCTATTTATACAATGGAACACTCCACAGGGATAATGTAGAATGGGCTGCCCTTGCAAACAATGACATGGACAAATCTCAACAACATCCCGGTGAGCAAAATTAACCAGACCCAAAAGAAGACACATCATATTGTAGGACTCCAATTTATAAAGGCGAAACTAAGTTATGGTGAGAGAAATCAGAACAATGCTTTGCTCTGTCTTCCATTGGGGGTAGGGTGGTGTGAGAGAGCGTGTGTCCGGGGGGTACTGGCTGAAAAAGGACATGGCTTCTTTGCTTACATGCTTTGGACACGTTCTACATCTTGGTTTACATGGGGTGTAAACTTGGTCAAATCCCACCAAGCTGTGTAATTCAAGTCTACACATTTTCTTGCATAGAAATCATACTTCATAAAATTTATTAAGTATAAAAGATCCACAGTTTCTAAAACTGCTTGAAAAACCAAAGGTGAGATCCCTAAAACTCTTTTTGGGGCAACAACAAAAGACAGCACTTCCTGAAAACAGTTGCCTGCAACGTTCTTACCAGCTAACAAAAGGCTGATGGTTGGCATTGTACTTCAGCACAAGCCTTTTGGGTATTGCACTTGTGTCTAGCTTAGCAGGGATGCTATGTTCCTTGGGCTCTGGATCAGAGTCATGGAACTGACGGAGTGGAAGGACCAGTGGAATTAACCAAAAGAATGCAAGTGCTCAGCTTGGTCTTGAAGTCAAGTGTCAACCAACAAACACCTCCCGCCACTTGGTGCTCGTCACCGCCTTTAGTTCCAGGTCACAGGCGGAGGGAAACATGCTCACGGGGCACCCACTTCTGTCGAAGGGTGCAGGGAGTCAAATTCTCCCAGGCGCTCAAAGCAAATCAGCAACAACAAAGACTCGCGCACACACACAGGCCAGTCTTTCTTGATGCTGTTTCTTTCCCTGGATGTATTTGTTGATGGGCGCGAGCAAGCAAAGAAAGCTTTGAGTGAAACCCAAGCGTTAGTAAGAACTTTGAGTTGACGCGTCGGTGTGGAGTGGGTGGGGAAGGAGGGAGTGGGGACAGCATCTCCCATGTCAAGCATCTTTCCCACTGGCTACAACGCTCCACGTTCTCTGGTGTGCCCTTTCCCATGGAGGAAGTTCTTTGTGAAAGAGGGGGAGGTAGGCCAGCTCGTGGGAAAAATACATCTCTCAGGCTGTGAGCAGTAAATTGGCTTGTGCCCAAGTAATGTCCTCAAGGTGTGCCATGAGAGATGAAATCACTTGGCTCATTTCACCGTCTTTAGGATGGCGTCAAGACCTGACACGGCCAGGCAACATGTACCAGGAAACTAATCTGAGGCAGACTATGGCGCTGGAGGGGCCTTCCGCATGTAGCCAAGATGGGGACCTTATGCAAGAGAAATGCTCAGGAGGCCTTTGCTCTGAGTAGGAAAGCTAGGCTGTGGAACAGCGAAGTGAACCGCAGTGGCTAGAAACGCACATCTGATGCCCAGGCCAGACGAAGACGTACATGGCTCCTTGAGGCATGCTACAGATCTAGCATGCCTTCAAGCTATTATTCTATACATATTTGTTCAGCATTTATTTAGGGGAGAAAGAAGGGAAAAATGTTTTTGGGGAGGAGGAGGTAAACTTTCTTGACATATAACACACGCACAGCGTATATCAGAGTGCACAGCTCCACGAATTCCAACAAAGTGAACACACCCATGTTTTCAGCACCCGGACCAGGAAATAAGCCATCAGAAGTCCCTCAGGCTCTCTGCTAGTCACAACCCCCCCCCCTCCCCCCAAGGGAGTGACTGTCTTGACTCCTTACATTGAAACTGCTTTTTTCTTATTTTTTTCTTTATAATCCATGAGCTTGTAAGGCTCCTTATGTTTCCATATGACTACGTTTATCATTTCAACTTATGGAAATATCAACTTACAGAATCATTTCAACTTATGGAATAATCTTTCATTTCATGGCTTATATGGTGGCCCCTAGCTAGAGGGCGATTCTTACTTACGCTGTGTACGGAGAGGTCAGCAACATGCCTGTAATTACGAAGCATTGTTCCCTGGAAAGAGCACCTCGCAGTGCCTTGTTTGAGTTCAGAATGTTGGCTGCCTGTTACTGCTGACTTTCGTTGATGGCCAGGGGGCTGGACTCAGAGATGATTAGCAATCTGCCATTGCCCTAGTAACATATTCATGCACAAAGACAGCAGGCCTACACTGATGCTAGGAAGGTCTTTATTTCTATTGAAAGGCACTATCTACTTTAGCAGAAGCAGAGGAAAGTTCTATTTTGCCAGTAATGAAGAGTTGCTGGTGGGAATCTGAGTTCGCAGGCACTGTTTCTCTGATTTATTACAGTGATGCGTTAGCATCGTTTCTTAGAGACTGGCATTCCAGAGGGATGCCCAGACTTTTATCTCGTATATATACTGCGAATATTGTTTCCACCTTACCGTCTCCTGGACCAAACCTTTGTACGGTTCTCAGTTCAGGCTTGTAGACGCGTTGAAAGCCAAGGATGGGAGAGATTCCAATCATTCTCCCCCAGATACAGGGTTGGGATTGTCATTTCAATTACTACACATTGAAAGAGTGCCTCTTCTACATGGTGAAGGCACAGAGATAAATGAAACCCAGTCCCTCCCCTACAAGAGCTGATTGTCAAAGGGGGAATGAGATGTATAAACAAATACCAGAGTAGAGACAGCAAAGCCCTTTTGCCTTGAGGAGTCCAGGAAGACCTCATGCAAGAGGAAACATTTGAAGGGAGCCTTGAAGAATAAATAAAATCGCACAAGCAGAACCGTGAAGAAAGGGCTCTGAGGAAGCAGAGTATGAAAACCCAGGATGGAGAGAAAGCCCACAGTCAAACTAAAGAACAGCCAACGCAACGTTGTTTCAATTATAATCTAAAGGACATCTACATCAAAACCACTTGGATGTTTGCTCAAATGAAGTTTTCTGCATTCCACCATGTACTAGATCATAATTCCTGGGTTTTGTGACCTAGGAGTGTTCATTTTTGGCAAACGTTACAGGTAGTTCGGTTGCACGCAAAATTTGAGAAACGTTGCTTTAAAACAGTACCTAAAATAGAAGGTAGATGTTGTTGGGGGGGGGGGGGGGGAAGGGGTGTGAAGATAAAAGAGGAAAAGTAAGTTGGAGGCACACAAAAAAAGATTTGTGTGATGTATGCAATGCTGGTCTCTGGAGTTTTCTTTCATGTGGAATGTTAATTTTTACGATCACAGTACGTGGTAGACATTGTTATCCCCAATGTTATCTACGAATAGATGGATACTCGGGAAGGTGAAAGAGCTCTTGAAAGGTCACGTATGTGGCGGACCCATGATTTAAATCCTGGTCTGCCTGAACCCATGCTCTTCGCCATTTCATTGCATTTGGGCCACTTTGTGCCCAGCTGGCTCCCCGTTCTTCCCACATTCTCCTTGTAAGCAGGGACTCTCAGTTGGGTGCAGTGATCAGATAGAATTGGACCTCACCTGTAGAGCCCCATTCTACCTGGGAAATGAGCTAGCTGGAGCCCCTCGTGCTCCCAAATGGTGATTCAGGGGCCCACCAGAAAATCCAACTCCCATGCCCCAGACCCCTATCCGTAGGTAGCACAGTAAAGATTTTATTTTGAGTCTTTCTGAGCACTTGTTTGATTTCTGGTTACCATCCTCTTTTGGTTTCCTGGTCAGACCATTTGATGATCTCTGTGAACAGTTGATGGCTTAGAGACATCTTGCCTCTGTTAGTTGAAAGGTAACTGAGAATTTGGTTAATCTCTCTTCTCTTTGTCTATTTTGAGCTCAAATCAACTAGGAAATGCATGTCAATCAGGAAGTGAATGGACTGATGAGCTTTGTATTTCTGGGTTCATGACTGACCTATAGCTGAAATTTTAGAACTGAAACTATAAACTTTCTCTGTGTTTGAGTCTGTATGTGTATACATCTATAATTCAGAAGGGCCTTTGCCTCTCATTGTGTGAGTGTGTAATATTTTCCTATCTTTACGGTATTAATAAACTAGATCAGAAAATCTCTTAAGTTGAAGGAGCTCTAGTCTGATTGGGTTAGAGATAAATAAGCATTTATATGAATTAAACATTCTTAAAATTCCCAGAAATACAAAAAAATTAGATGTCTAGCACTTTCAGTGTGGGAGAAAAAGAGATATCCTTATAGAAACTAAGGGGAAAAAAAGAAAGGAGGAAGGAAGAGAGAGAGGAAGGAAGGAAGAGAGAGAGAGGAAGAAAGAAAGAAAGGGAGAAAGAAAGAGAGAAAGAAAGAGGAAGGAAGGAAGAATTTAAGAATTCCAGTTCACATAATTTAGGTAAGTTTTGGCAAGTAACACTCACTTAATAATTTCAGTTTAACGAAAACAGCTGTTTTCTCTGATTTATCAGTATTAAATGTAATGTAAGCACGGATTTGTATCTTACTTGTGTATGTTCTTTCTCAACCTTACAAATTTCTTGCTTGAATAAGCTAACATGACGTCTAGTAAATGTTTAAGACTATGAACAATGTAAATTTGTGTTTTACCCATTTGAAACATTGTTCTGAAAAATTATATTTCAGCCATCAATTATGTTGTGCAGTATGTTAGCTTGAAGATGATTTGTAAGATCTTTAAGAAACTTAAAACTTTGAACTTTACTATATGGAGTGAATGAACGGATACTCATTACATTATCATTTTGCCTTTTATTTTTATGTAGCCCAGAGATGTCCTATATGTATGAATGCATGTGTGTGTATAGATGTACATATGTGTTAGAAGACCCCTGGAAAATCACCATGATTTATTTTCGTCTTTGTTAAAAAAAAAGGGACTAGAAATAATTAAGCATATTTGAAGTTTTACATTGATAAGTTAGCATGCCGGAAGAGATGCTTAACTTTCCCTAGAGTAAAATGTGTATGGATACAATGTTATAAATATCTCAGAAATTGTGTGTTATATGAGATGTTCCTAGAGAATTGTCCATGACATGTTCCTGTTTATCAGAGTCCTAGGACTGCTTTGTCAAATATATATACATTTTTTAACGTTTATTTATTTTTTTTAGAAAAATTTTTTTTCAACGTTTATTTATTTTTGGGACAGAGGGAGACAGAGCATGAACGGGGGAGGGGCAGAGAGAGAGGGAGACACAGAATCGGAAACAGGCTCCGGGCTCCGAGCCATCAGCCCAGAGCCCGACGCGGGGCTTGAACTCCCAGACCACGAGATCGTGACCTGGCTGAAGTCGGACGCTTAACCGACTGCGCCACCCAGGCGCCCCAAACGTTTATTTATTTTTGAGAGACAGAGAAAAACAGAGTGTGAGCGGGGGCCGAAGAGGGGGAGCAAAGAGAGAGGGAGACACAGAACCCGAAGCAGGCTCCAGATTCTGAGCTGTCAGCGCAGAAAGTCGTATGCTTAACCTACGGAGCCACCCCAGCGCCCCTGCTTTGTCGAATATTAGGCAACAACAGAATAGTGCTATCGGTCATAATTTCGATTATTTTGTAAAAATATTAACTTGATCACAATTTTACTTCTTTCATTTGAATCTGGCATCTTTGGGATGGTGATTTTCAATTTGAGAGTCACATCCCTTGCCCAGGGAGTTTTATCAACATTTGGATGCATAGGATATACTCTAAACTTAGAGAATCTCTTTCTTTGACATCCCTGACATTCTTCGATATTCCTGGATACTTTCATTGTTTGCTATCCAATATACCATGTATATTCATGGTATATTGTGTCAGGATTATTACAGTTATATCTGACGGTGGTTTTTCTCTATAAGGAGAATGTTCATCTATTTTTACAAATTGAATGTGATATCCATTCTTCTTTGAAACAGGGGTAGCGGGGCGCCTGGGTGGCGCAGTCGGTTAAGCGTCCGACTTCAGCCAGGTCAGGATCTCGCGATCCGGTCCGTGAGTTCGAGCCCCGCGTCAGGCTCTGGGCTGATGGCTCAGAGCCTGGAGCCTGTTTCCGATTCTGTGTCTCCCTCTCTCTCTGCCCCTCCCCCGTTCATGCTCTGTCTCTCTCTGTCCCAAAAATAAATAAACGTTGAAAAAAAAAATTAAAAAAAAAAAAAAAGAAACGGGTAGCAATTACATTTATTATTGCTTTGTCTAAAATCTCTTGGGTTGACTTTATTACCTTGTTTTACATGCCATATAAACAACCAAATTGTTTTGCCAGTTGCATTATGCTTGGAACGAACTACCCTCAGGTATTTCACTCCTGAAACCTGAAACTAAGTTTTACCACAGCCATTTTAAATCTCATGTCATCTGCAGAGAGTTTTGTGTTTTGCCCTGATGCTTCCCTGAAAGCCCTTACAATCAGCTAAGGGCCCGTGTATTTCATCTGCAACCCGGAAGGACTGTCTCATAGCCACACAGAAGAGGACTAGGCCAAGTACTTTCAGGTACAGCGTTCTGGTGGCATCGCTTAAACAAGTGGACTGAGGTCATACCAGTGGACTGAGTCAGGATTTCTAGAACTCTGGTTGAGAAACGGACGGACACATGAGACTGCTACTCCAGGCAGAGAAGAACGCGATTTAATTACATAAGCTGAGGAAGAATGACTGTGCTTTTGCCTGGGAGGTGGTTGCTCTAATCTTCTGTCTTCTGAGTAATAAGGAAGCCCTTACCTTTTCCTCTTAGGCTATCTATAACTGGTCGTGTAGTAGATGCTTTTTTTGTATGCTTGAAGATTTGCAAGTGATGCCTTATTCTTCTTGCCTGATGAATCCAGAATATTCAGAAGCTCCGGTATGAGTGTTTTTATTTTCATGGCAATATTTTTGCAAAGGTTCAGTAAGAATCTGTCCTTGTTACCGTGACATAATTGAAAATATGGGTTACGCAACCAAGGCTTTGCCTGGAATGTCATAGTTGAGAATGTTGTTTATTTAATCAGATAGGACCAAACACTTTGAAGAAATTGTGGTTGGCTTTATGGAGCCAGTGTTTACAGAGTTCTCCTGGGCAAACAGTCCTGATACCTGGCTTGCAGATTCCCAGCCTTACAGGTGAGTAAGAAAGGTCCCATCAGGAAGGGGCAGGAATCTCTGAATGTTTAGGTGATCTCGAGAAGAAAGGAATTTGCCCGAATGTATAACTACCACAGGTGAAATCTGGTAAGAAGTTCTCGGCTTGACATCCTCACATCAGGAGACTTTTTCAAAAGTCTAGTCTGAAATTCCTGATGAAAATTTCCAGAAAGCAAACTTAAAATGGCCTGTATGGTAAAATTACCATTCCTGCTATACGTATCTAAATAACGATGCCCAATGTAATTAAACTAGCCTGAGTTTGCGATCAAGAACAATCTTTCTTTGAGGTGGTCTTTGACTGAAAGGGCTGTGAGAGAGATTTTGTATCTTAACGAAAACTATATGCCATGTTGCAGACCCTTCCGGGTTACTGGATTCTGACCCTGTCCGTTGTCTTTGAGCTCTACTGGGTAGATATCTTTTTAAGTCGTGGCTAACCAATGCGTATGCAAACTCTGGCTTGTCTGGGGGCTATTTTAATGGACTTGCTCCTCAACTGTGGAAAAATCCGTTTGGGTGCCTCTCTGCAAATTGGACTGGTTCCTGTCACTTTTCCAAATTGTCAGTCCTTTTCAGATTTTCAATCCTTCCAGTTTCCTTTAATATCTGACTATGATCCGTCCAACTAATGTTTCCAACTTTTCTCCCTGCTGCCTGACCCGGTGTCACTGAGAACTGACACCTAACTTTCCAGGTCCCTGTGAAGGCTCAGTTGCTTGGCAGCCGGCCCTTTGCCCCAGGATCCAAACGAGCATGGTGAGCTAAAGCCTGATGGCTTGACGTGTGTCTCCAAGGACTCAGCGTCACAGCAGGCCACTCATGGATCTGACTTCCCCCTGAAAAGGCACTCTCTGGACAATTCAGTAATCCTGGTGGAATGCTGGGGTCGTGTATGGCCTGGGGACACCATGATCAGAAGCATCAACCTCCTAGCTCGAGAGCTCCCAGAGACTCAGCAAGCAGTGCTGCATAAGTGTAAGATTTCCTCCACTGGACTACTTCCCCTCCGAGTTCAGCTCCCGGCTCTCTACTTTAATACAACCTTTTATATCAACATTTCTCCTTTCTCCTTTTCATCGTAGGCGTCTTTCTTTTAAGGGGCCTGATCTCCAGGATGCTATGACCACTGCTTTCTACCATCGCTTCTTTACAGGTGCTTCAGGTGGTTTAGCAGGAGCAATGCCAAACTCCTTGAAAACTATTTCGGAGACCTTCTTTTGCTCCACTCGGGAGGGTTATGATGGCTGCTGAGTTTTTCAGTGATGATGGACATTCATCTTCAACAAAAAGGGGGGGCTGCTGCTGACAATGTTGACTTTTATCTGAGCCTTGCGTTCCTCAAAAGCAAGAGTTCAGAAGACCCCCCCCATCCCCTTTTGCGTTCTGAGAAATGGCTAACCGCATAGGACCACCCAGCCCTTCCATGTTTCTCTCTATCTCTTGCCAACAACTCAGAGGAGACCATCTCTAGTCTTCCTGAAGACTCTCATAAGACTAATGGGCAACTTCTTTGTTTGCCTGCTTCTATGAAACGCGAGGCCCCTTTCCTTTTCTTGAAACGTTCTTCATTGACGAGCATTTTCCTAATTGTAATGGCCTGAATACAATCATTTACTTAACTGTTCTGTGCGTTTTGTCTGTCTTTCAACATACTGAGGGGCACCACCCATGGCCACTGATCAGAGCAAAATACCCACTCAATGGGGGGAATAAGGCAGTGAACAACGTTCACAGGAGGGTGATAGGTAGTGGCATCGTAGCAAGTTCTGCAAGCCTGAAGAAGACGTTTAGGTTGACAGTTGGTTCAGCAATTTCTACTCATCTACCAAGTGAGAAATCTTGCCATGGTGCAAGGATATTTGTGACCGTGTGGCAAACAATAGGAGATCGGCAGAGCATCTGAGCCACAACATAATTTTGCATTTGGCTCAGTACAGAGACTTCCAGTGGAGTTACCTCACGTTATTAGACACAAGTTTAGTAAAATTGTCTACATTTCATTGAAAACTATTAGAATTGCTTTCTTTTTATTTTTGAAGGCATGTCCCCAAATTCTAATTCACTTGAATGCCGCTTGAAAGTAAGAGATTTCTGTCACATTCGCCGTTGTTGTATTGCTTTAAGATTTTCAACAGTGTTAATTACCCTTTCTGGGTTTTAGCAGGATGATCTATCGGAAAAAATCAACACCACTTAGAAGAATAAAATTCTGATTGCATTCATTGTGCTTGTGCTGCTCCAAGATTTTCGGTATCATTGAATTAATTATCCTTCCTGAATTTTAGTAGGATAAATCACCTCTTGGTTTACCCTGTATCTTTACAGGGAGTCAAGTCACATGAGCAAGTTCAGCTATGTCTTTCTTATTGTGTCGTTTGTCTACTTGTTCGTCCCATAGTGTAGCCTTACTTACTGTATTTTTCTTAGTCACAAAGCACAGTGTATCAAATTATCTGGGTCATACCAGGCTCAGCCTCTTAATTAGCTGCCTGACCTTGGGCAAGTTACTACTCAATCTCTCCCTGAGTTTCCTCATCTATACAATAGAGCGAATAAATGTACCTACCTCTTAGGGTTATAGTAATGAGAAAATGAGTTGATGAGTGCAAACCTCTCAAACGAGTACCTGGCATATGGTAAGTAAGTACTAAATAAATATTAACTATTACATGTGTTTGTCTCCTCAGTTATTCCGAGTCCCCCGAGGTCTGGGAACATTTATTGTTCATTCCCTCTAAGCTCGAGACCCATGTATCCAATTGAGTATTTCACATTTCCCTTGGTTGAACAAAGCATATCAAATTCGTTATGTCTATACTGAAATATTTACAGATGAGATGATAATGATACCATGGATTGGATTCAGAGTAATCCATGGACGGAAGGCAGAGTGTGGGTGGAAACCCCACCAATCATATCTTGACAATTATATGATGGTTATATTGGGTTTATTACACTATTCTCTCAAGTGTTGTGTATGTTTAAAGATATCCATAATAAAAAATTTACTTATGCACATCCAATACCAAAATTATAATACTTTCCCACCTTCCTTCTCAGTCTGGCTCCCTCTCTGATGCTCCCTGTCTCAGTAGATAACATTTTTTATTCTATAAGCCGAGAGTGGCAATGAAAGATGTTTTTGAGATGGGGGAAATAACCTAAATTTTTTTTAACTTCTTTCTAGCTCTGAATTCATTGAAATTATGATTGAAGCATTTGGGGAAACATCATGGCGGTGAATGAATTGGAATAGAGAGAAATAAAAAGACCCACTGGAGGAGAGCCTAAATGGAGGAATATTTCAACTACATAAACTCCCCAAAGAGACTTCTATAAGTGGGTCTTATAAACCTTCTTTAATCTGGTTTCATTTTGGCCAGGGAGGGCATCATCTTCACATTTCCCTTACTGGAGCCCATAACTCATCTCTACATTCATTCATGCATTGATGTATTATGCCCAAAGCTCTGTGCTCAAGACTGAAAGCAC